>NW_023270426.1:1975461-1989873 GCF_011800145.1 Mirounga leonina | reverse complement strand
CGGGGAGTCGGGTGCCCGTCGCGGCTCGGGGCGCGCGTGCCCCGCGCGTGTCCGCCCGTCCCTTTGTCCCGGAGCGTCGTGGGCCGGCGCTCGGGCCCCGCTCGGACCCCCGCGGGCGCGGCCCAGCCCGGGCGAGGCTCCTCCCCGGCTTCGCCAGCTCGTGCGCGGGAGGCGGGCTGGCCCTGGCAGCTGTCGGGGTACAAGTGTTTTTGTTTGAAAGGGTCTGATCTGCAGTTCTTTCCGACTTGTTGGTTTCCCGTCGAACCCCATTGATTTTGAGACAGCTTGATTGTGGGAGCCGCCGCTTCACCTTTCTCTTAATCAGGTGGTTTCCCTCAGTGGCTCTAAAAGGAAAACTCATTTTTCTTTTGGGTAAGAATTACTTTATATCTGCCGTGCTTAAAAAGCTTATGTCCTGCTTTTTATGTACCAGAAAGATGGAAATAATTTGAGATCTTCCGCTGGGAAGTAAACCTTCCATGAAATGGGAATCTATCTTGGACCTTCAGAACAGTATTTTTCTTTGAATCTATTTTGGACATTCGGAACAGTATTTTCCTTTGAATTAGGTGTCACATTCTTTGTGAAATGAGATGGGATGTGAATATTCTGTTTTCTTTGCTGTGAGTTGTGAAGTGTGGTGATCTTCCAAATTTAATAAAATCCTGAGAGGACGTGGGCTTCCATGAAATATGTATTGAATGATGCAGCAAGAAACACATCAAAGACCATGGACAGTGATAAAGCCAGTTGGATGTAGTGCTATTGTCAGGGGTTATTAAAGCACTTAGTGTCACTGTAGGGGGAATAGAAGAGCATACATTTTTATTTAATTAAAATAAGTGAATTAATTCAGTTTTAATTTTCTATGGAGCTCCAGTAATTGAAATGATTGTACGAGGTTAGGAGGACTGTAAAGCTACAAGAAGGCTGAATATAGATTCATAGCACCTGCGGTTTGGGGGGGAAACTACATATGGGAAGGATGGGAAAATGAGTATGAGGTCATCAAACCTTTTTGGTTGTGATAAGAGACTGAATGTTTCTCATGGAAAATAATGCAAGCCTGTAGTACTGAGAGCGCTTACAATGGTGCTTTCTAGTCCTCTCCACCCTTTCAATATTCATCAAGTGCTTTTAAGATAACCACTTTGCTAGGCAGCAAGAGAACCTCAAGCATTTTAGCTACATTACAGTTGCAGCATATGAAAATTGGTCACATTTAATGTAGAAAATTTCTGATGATTTAGCTTGTAAATAGATTTCAAGGAGGCTTCCACGAACATGCGGCTAACCCAGTTTTTGCCAGCTCTTTTCTGGCCGTAAGAGTTAGTGTGCTCAGGAGGAACATGGTCTTATTCTTAGTGTGCTGTCTTTCATTGAAGTCATCTACTTTTAGGATTTCTCAGATGTCCTAAATCAGTGAATTCATGATGATTTGAATAATTTCATAATTGATGGAATATTACGGTCCCCTCATATCTTGTGCTGATTTTTCTCCGACTTCAGTGTTTTCCATGTCTGTGTCCCTTCAGTTCTAGGCTGTGGGTGTTGGGGTGGGGGGCGATGGTATGGGAATTTCATTGCCAGAAAGGAATTTCAGATTATACACTGTTTCTTAATTCCTTTTGGCATGGTAAACACACGTACTCATCCATGAGGTATAAGGATGTTAATATATTTACCCACTAACCATGCGAGACTGTGGACTCCGAGAAACAAACTGAGGGTTCTAGAGGGGAGGGGGTGGGGGGATGGGTTAGCCCAGCGATGGGTATTAAAGAGGGCACGTATTGAATGGAGCATCGGGTGTTATATGCAAACAATGAATCATGGAACACTACATCAAAAACTAATGATGTAATGTATGGTAATTAACATAACATAAACTAAAATTAAAAAAATATATTTATCCACTAAGAGCTTTTGATTCTGATTTCTTTTCCTCAAGGTTACCATTAAGAATATCGAAAGAGAGCTCATTTGCCCAGCATGCAAGGAGCTGTTCACCCACCCGCTGATTCTCCCTTGTCAACACAGTATCTGTCATAAGTGTGTAAAAGAGCTCTTACTGACCCATGATGACTCATTCAATGACGTGGGATCGGACAACTCCAATCAGAGCAGTCCTCGACTTCGGCTCCCGTCCCCTAGCATGGACAAAATTGACAGAATTAGCAGACCAGGTATGTGGTGGAAGCTTGGGGCCTGGGAGTTTCAGCGATAATCTGTGGAGGGGAAATTATTTGTGCCCTTTTGTGGGTTGGTCTTTCTGGGTGAATAAATTAAAACTAGTTGTAAAGGAACCCTTCCCTCTTTTCAAATGTCAGAATGAACTGTTACGCACTTAAAGTTGGATATTGAACACCCGCTTTGTGTTAGACCCCTTAATAACCGTCTGTATCTTAGGGGGTGTTCTGACCCTGTGGGGTCCTTTATATGAGGGATGAAATAATGGACCACGGAAGTACTTACTAGGGAATCCTCTGTCTATGGTAGTATGTAAATAAATATGCCAAATTAAGGACAAGACTCCATAATGACTCTTCCTAGAAGGTTTTTTAGATGAATTATTTGCTGTCATTTTGTTCTTCCTGGGGATTTTATCTTCTTCAGCCATTTTAAATCCATTTTTTGAAATCAGGATTTTTGAATATCAGCCAACTAGGGGTAGAATTCTGTAGTAATGATAGAAGTAGATCCAGATGTTACAGGGCACATTATTATACGGCCATTGGTTCCCATGGGGATGGTGTCACTTACTTTCTTCTGGACATCCACTGCAGGAGTAAGGTAGAGCAAAATTAATTTGAAATCCCAGGGAACAGGGCCACTGGGGATTTCAGGCCCAACATCAGCAGTGAGGACCAAGGGGAGGCAGAGGTTTGGGTAGAAATATCTCAATACCACGTTAGGCACATGCTTCGTTTGGAGGAGAGAACGTGAGTGGCTGGAAGCACCAGACTTCCAGGCCTTCAGTTCTGCCCAATTTGGTCCTTTAGGCCACTCTGTTTATTTCTCCCCCTTGGAGCATAGGAATAATTTTTTAATCTTATTAAAAAAACAGCAAAAGAGAATCTCCTTCCCCTCATTTGCATTTAGTGAATGCTGTCTTTTTTGGTCCGCACTGTGATATGGAATCTCATCTTTGTGCTCCATCAGACAGTGGGTAAGAGTGGATTTGATCTAAGAGCAGTATTATGCTATTTTAAAAACACGTATTTTTCTTTAAATGGTAATCACGAATTCCTTGGAAGCTATTTTGCACATATAAAAAATTATAAGAATATATTAAAATAGGGACATTAAGTGATTGGGTATGCAGGGAGTATGAGGTCAGAGAGGGTCATGCTTATTGTGAAGTCATCACTTGTATGTTTCCCTCCCTGCTAGGAACTAGCTGGCACGGGGGATGGGTGGGGGGGGAGATGGGGTGGGGGGACAGATCTCAATAGCTTGAAATTACCTACCAGAGAAAACAGAGATTCTCTTGGTAGATCCTCATTAGCTAGTTAGGGACAGACCCCCTGATTGACTGACCAAGGAAATTCACTTTTTGTATATTAATATTTAGCATAGACCATTCAAAGGAATTTTAGTTATGTACTAATATTTCTATAATTAGTTTGTGCTTCTATACATATTATATGAAATCCTGTATCTTAATGTGGGCTTCTAATCTTAACATTTGGTTGGCATGTGATTCATATGGAGTTTGAGTGAAATACAGATGAATATTCTTAAAAAATATAAATTATATATAATTAAAAATATATAATTTAGGAGCTCACCTAGATAGTACTTGGTGGATGTTTAATAAATATCTGTGGAGTGGTTGTTGAATGACAAACCTCTGCTAAAAGATTTCTACAAAGCATGCCATGATGGCTTTTATTCAATAATAGTGGCCTTTTTTCCCCCCCCAGAACAAAAGATCCATTCCACCATACTTTACACCTTCTAGATCAGAAAAAGAATTACTGAGAAGTTCCTCCCTGTCCTTTAGGAAGACCCCTGTCAAGTTGGATCATGTCCTGAGATGGCGGGGAGTTAGAAAACTTAGAAAGGGCAGTTAGGGGAAATAAAAGAGTATTTAACTTGGAGAGAGAGAGACTGCAGAACATGATGGCTGTCTTGTGAAAGAGAAAGTAAACTGGGTATCTTCACAGCAGAGATTCCAGATCAGTGAGTGAACTAGGAATGCAGATTTCAGGCTCAGCGGGAAAGAAAACCAATAGGACAGGCTTTCCAAAGATGAGACTGTCATCTCCCTGTCCGTGGAAGTGTTCAAATGCGGGGTCAGATTAAGGTGCTGCAGGGACCAGATACATTAGGGAAGCAGGTCCCAGGCATAGTAAATACAGGAACCCCTTTGCTTTTACTTCTTTGATACAGAGACAGTAAAGAGTTCATTTTCCCATCAACTCAGCTGCCGTAAGAAAACCAGCAGCCTAGGTATCAGCGGCCAGCTGACTCCAGGCCTCGCCTGTTAGGAGACAGCGGTGCATGGTTCTGTAGACTAGACTGGATGCCTTGTCTAAGGAGGCCACAGCCCCTGGGCACTTGGCACGCGTGCATTATCATATGGGTTTGGGGGTGCCAGATTGTCAGATTTACTGTCCCCCCCCCCCAACAAAAACCTAATAGTGGTTTTGATGTGTCATCTGTCTTTTGAACATTGTCAGTTAATTCAGATAATTTAAAAACTCCATGCCAGCTCAGCATAGGATAGGGTAGCCAAAACACATCTTGGACTATGACCCATCCAGCATTTGGGCCATCAGTATTTGAAGTCTTTGTTTTAAGCAATGGATGAGGGACCACCATTTGCAGACATTGTAGAGGGGATTTCTGCCTTGGGTGGTAGGTCGAGTCAGTTGTATGTCAACTGCTTTATCTTCTCCAACACTGAAGTTCAATACCTTGCATTCATTTGCATTCATTCAGTCAACAAATATTTCATTTACCTGCTGGTTGCCAGACATGGCTAAATGCTCGAAGAGAGGTGAACGAGATAGATCCGTCTCTCCTTTTTAAGAAGCATATAGCCTGCACTGTACAGAGCTTCATAGTTAGAACCCAGTCATTCATTAAGAAGAGCATACAGAGCAAATTAATGAATACAAATAAAGCCCTCAGAGGGTGGGAAGGCCCCAAGTGTAGTAATCATTCCTGGAGGCTTTTATCAAATGAATGTGGATTTTAGGATTGCCCTCCTCCTCATGATGGGAGTTTTAAATTAGTAGAGATGATTATATTACAAATATAATGCCACCCTCCATTTATGGGGCATTTGCCTCTAATTTTTCTTTGGAGAGATTCAAAGAGAAATTCATAGGGAAGTAACGTTTCCCCCCCTCCCTTTTTTTTTCTTGGCAGGTTTCTTTTTCTATTTTTCCTCATTTAGACATACTTGGGAAGGAAATCCTATTCTGAGCAATTGGTGTGGGAGGAGTAGAATTCTAAAAATTAGTTTCGCCACTGGCTTAATAAAGGGATTAATTAGACCAGGACTGCTCAGAACAGTAGCCCCTAGCCCCGTGTGGCTATTGAGCACTTGAAATGTGCTAGTCTGAGCTGAGATGTGCTGGAAGCATAAAATATAACTCCGAATTTCGAACACTCAGAATGAAAAAAATATGAAACACCTCTAGTAGTTTTTATCTCTTACATTTTTGAGGGAATGGTATTTTGGATATATTGGGTTAGATAAATAACAGGTATTATTAAAATTAATTTCACTTGTTTCTTTTTCATCAATCTGGCTCCTGGAAAATTGAAAATGGCAGATGTGGCCGACGGTGTTGGCTCACTTGGCCCCTTTTGGATATCATTGCCTTGGAGACTTGACAGATTTTTACAATAAAAGGGTGCCTCGAAAGGCGGGTAGGGTTTGTGTGTACGATACTGTAACACATTCGATTAGGTAAAAATAGCCACATTACTGTACATTTTAGGTCACATGTGTGCAAGCTTTCCCCACATTTTGTATTTCTTTTTCTCGGGAAGATACAGTCCACTTTAGCAACGTTTATGTACAGGGTTGATACACATCAGTAAAAAAAAAAAAACCCAACAAAAATGCTTGCTATTACTGTGTCTTTTCAGCAGTTACCAGAAATACGATCCTTTACAAATGCGAACCTACAGGTCGGGTTTGGGCCTTTTGAGGGCTGTCCCAACAATGGGTAATTCTGAACTCCAAGGTCAGCTTGATGAACGCTCTTTTAGAGGCTGGTTCCATTAATACCACGTGTGCCAGGGGAAAAAGCACATTTTCTTACTGTTAACTCAAGAATTGTGTTGTATACGGGACACAGTTGCTGCTTTATCTTTTGTCAACAAGTTGTGAATCTGCTCTTTGAAATTAAATTCTAAACCCAGCTTTCTGTTCATTGTTCACAGCGGCGCAGCGGAGCTCTTTGGGGTGGAGAGGTAGAAAATGCTTTCTTGCTTGTGCGGCCTCAGGCAGTGTAGTGTGAGAGTTCAACTTAATGACCTTGTATATCATAAAGTTCTGAAACATCAGTGGTCAAGTGTTGTAAATTTTCTCGAAAGGGGACAAATTGGGCCGAATGACTTAAAGGTCAACAGGACTAAATTTCCACGGGAGGCATCTGGGGTTTTTAAAGGGAGCTCCAATCCCGCATGCTTCCTTTTTGCCCATCTGCGTGACAAGATGTTTTTGAAGAAAATGACATACCCGTGTAGTGAGCTTTTTTTTTAATAACCTTAAAAATCCTCTCCATTTACTTCGTGGACCAAAGCTCATATTCATGGCCATCTTGCTACCTTGGGGAGGTTAAATGAGCCAGTACTTTCTTCTGCATTTAAAAATTTGCTGAAAAAAAAAATTTGCTGAAAAGCACTGGCAATTTTTTTGTACTTAAGAATATAATCTTGTTTTGTGCATACGGTGTCTTTCCTCTGTTAATGGTCTAAAGTGTTTTGAGTTTTAACATTGAGCTCTCACCCATTTGTGGGTAAATAATGTACACACACTGCTTTTTTAGGCTTTCCGAAGTATTTGACTATGGGCTAGGCGAACGATGGGCCAACCCTATCTTATTAAAAGGAATTTTTTTTTTTAAACTCCAGTTGACCTTTAAAGTAACATTGGCTACTTTTTTTTTGTAGAATGCTGGTGATACCTTATATTTTATTGGAGAAAATAAACACCTGAAATGTTATCCCTTTTCTGTCTTCCTTACCTTCCTCTCTGCGTGCCTCAATTTACAGATCTTTACAGTTCCAAAAGCCACATGTCATCCTTTCTCTTACAGGCTTTAGTGAGTCCCTGAGATTTTTTAGTGTTGAGATTTAGTAAATAGGAGGAAAGGTAGAAGTTTGCTTTAAAAAAGTTCATTGCTTGTTCCAATTTTTTTTATTCAGACAGTAGTTGAGAAAAAGGCTTTTGCAGGTTGAAAATGCTCACAGTACTCAAAAGGTAATTGTAACTCATAAGCATCAGATGGTCAGAATGTGCTGAAAGAGGCATCAGCCCATTGCCAAGCACCTGGAAGCCCAACCTGAATGTCCAGCATAGAGGGAGATACCCACTCCCTGCCTGGGAGGTAACAGAGGGGAAGTAGCTGGTAGTCAGAATATGGGAGAGGATGCAGCTAGCAGAGGTTTTGAACCTGTTCTGAATTGACTCGGTTTTGAAATACTTGATTTTCTCTTTGATATTTAAATGACAAAACTTAATGGCTGAAAGCTCATTTTGGGGGGAAATTTGCTACAAACCAATTTGAAGATTTTCTGGAGTCCTCATTTTAAAATTGTGTCATGTTAAACAAATTTGTTTAATCTGTCTTTGAGGTCAAGGGATATGGGGGAAAAGAATTGATTCCGCAAGGTGACAGTATTCAGATAATCTGCATATATTGGCCCTGTAAATGCAGTTTGACATATACAGTTGCATTGCTTGGCATGCATTGCTTCTTTACCTTTCAGAGTCATCATTACTTTCCTTTTCATTATGTCATGCTGTCGAGGAGTCTTACCCAATGGAACATTCTGTGGTCACGGGAATGTTTGTTTGACCCTGCACTATAGAGTGTGGGAGTCACTGGTCAAATGTGGCTCTTGAGAATTTGAAATGTGGCTAGTGCAACCAAGGAACCGAATCTTTGAATTAAATTTAGGTAGTGAAGTTTGGCTAATGTTTACTCTAGTAGACAGCACAGCTATAGCGAGTAAAAAGTTGACTCTATTACATTTCGTTTTTAGTTCCACTTTCTTGATTTTTTTTTTTCCACTAGACTTACTTCCCAGAATATCCTTAGATCTGCTCTGTTTCCGTATTGCCCAGAGCATATATTCTGTCGTTTGTTTTTGAAAACAATGGTGGAAGTCCAAGGCAGATGAAATAAAACATAAATGCTTTGGAATTCATGGAAAAATGGGAGACTTTTTTAAAGATCTGTTTAGGAAAACAGCTGAGATATGTTGACTTAATATTTTGTCTGATTAGGCTAGTGTGATGCTTTACACCTTATTTTTGTTATAAAAATAAAAGAGGTTTACAGAAAAGGGACAAAACATCTCATTTGAAGTTTCTGAACATGAAGGCCATAATCTGGGTGTCACCAGTATATAGTTCAAAGCATGACATGACTTTGTTGTCATGATTTAATTTGGTTTGATCCTGTTCCTTAAACTGATCGCCACTTTCAATGAGTAAAACCAGTAATAACCCATTTTTTTTTCTTTTTAACAATCTCCATTTTGATTTCTATCTCCTGGGTCATGTGGGGAGGCATGCAGTTAAATGTGATTTTCCATTTGTTTCAACTTGACCACTGCACTCTTACCACTTCCAGAATTCTTTGGCTTGTCTTTTCACTGAATGAAATTTTCATTAGCATGTGCCTTAAAAGTGGCTTTGCTGCTTATTTCGTTATATGCATGCTGTGTTGTGAACTATCTTGGACTTGTGTTGCATGTTTTAAGAATTATTATAAGAATATATTTTATGTAGAGTTTTCTAATTTTTATGGGGCAAGCATTTTTGGTCATGCTTTTTTTCTTTTTTATAGGTTTAGAAATGTAAAGGTAAATGAAGATCTTAAAAATACTCTGCATGTTTTCGCATTAAGTAGTTTTGGGTACCCAGTACCACTTGGCATGCTGTAGAATCACTTCAAATGAATACTATTGTGGGCTGATTGCTAAATTTTACCTTTAGTGATACCATGGCCAGACCTATTTGAAGACGGTGTTTTCAGTGATGATGGTAATATGCCAAGGCAATATTAACATAGCTGTTGAAAGACCTTTGCTAAATGTGGTATACTAAGTTTAGCCATTCGTTTTTGGTACTGGATCCATGGCAGAATAAAGGAAGGCTTTAGGTTAAGAAGTTTGTGTTTATAATTAGGTAGTTACTTTGTGGCCAACCAAGACTGTGTCCTCTCGGGGTAGATTTCTAAATGAGAGCAGGGAATATGATATGCATGCGCTTAGGCTAAAGGGACAACCCCAGATTCTCGTGAACCTGTGGGTAAGGACGGTCATGCCTTGGTCTCTTGATCTGTTAAAATCAGGATACTATTGAACAAAAGTGGGCTACTTATGGTCATTCACTGTATATTATATATATATATATTAGAAAATTATAATACTTTTTGGGTTAACTTGTGGCTTACTGAATTAAGTAATTTTAATGATTCTTTTTTTCAGGTCATAAGAAGATACTAAATGGTTGGTCCCTCATAAAGTCACTAGATTCTAGATCTATGGATGAGCTTTTCACTCTTTGATAGATTGCACTCAGTTAACTAATGATTTAGCCTACCCAGATAAAACAATACTACTGTGGGAAACTCTCTTTTGCAGTGGTTCTTAACCGTTTTGTGATCACATATTCTTTGAGAATCTGACCAAAGCTATGGATTGTTGAACCAGAAAATAAGCATCGGTATATAGATGCAAAATTTGCATACAGTTTCAAATAGTGTACAGAACTGTTTGGATCTTTCTGGAGCCTATCCATGGGGCACTGGGTAGGGACTCCTGTCATTCAATGAACTCATTTCCTATCCATCAGCCAAGGCTGTGTTCATTTAAATGGAAACCAAATTACTGAGGATATGATATATAGAAATAACAGTAAATGTTAATTATATAATTCAAAAAAATCCTGACCCTGTGTAGTATTGTATTCTGTGTTTTGTCCATATATCTGGTTTGATAAGGCTTTTGTATGGGGTTTACTGTGGATTTTCCTTTCCTCTTTATACCTATTTAATAAGTTGGGCTTGTCTTTCGTATACCAAGGAAAAACAAGCATTAAGCCTTTTCAGCATACAGACTGATTCAAGTGGAGCCACTTTGAGTATTATTTCGGGGGGTGGGCGGAGGGGGAGCTATATTATGTAGATCTGTCTCTTTCCAAAACATCACTCCTTCCTTCTTCATTCTGTTCGTTTTCCTACCGACATAACTAAACAAGGACTTCCAATTACACAGGCTGGAAGCGCGGTTCCCTGACCCCTAGGACAACCACTTTTCCTTGCCCTGGCTGTGAGCACGATGTGGATCTGGGAGAACGAGGAATCAGTGGTCTGTTCCGCAATTTCACTTTGGAAACTATTGTCGAGAGGTACCGGCAGGCCGCAAGGGCGGCCACGGCCATCATGTGTGACCTCTGTAAGCCGCCACCCCAGGAGTCCACCAAGAGTTGCATGGACTGTAGCGCGAGCTACTGCAATGAGTGCTTCAAAATTTACCACCCTTGGGGTACGGTGAAAGCTCAGCACGAGTACGTGGGTCCAACCACTAACTTTAGGCCCAAGGTAAGGCAAGTTTTGATTGAGTTAGAATAGTCATATTGCAAAAGGAATTATTACGTGTCCGGAGCTTGACAGCAAGAATGGAAAGAACTTGAAAAGCCTATATAAGAGGGCCTTCCCCCATGCCCCCCGCTGGCCCATTTGGTTGAGCGTGCGACTCGATCTCGGGGTTGTGAGTTCAAGCCCCACGTTGAGCATAGAGCTTACTTTTAATTAATTAATTAATTAACTGGATGGTGTTCATGAATGTAGAAACCTATGTTTTTAGTTCGTTAAAAGAAAATGAGAACATAAAAAAAAAAGTCCGTACAAGAAATTAAGGCCTGGTATCTGGAGTTATTTCGTATGTGGCTATATAGCCCCACACGGCCTAAAGGCGGTATTCAGGATCGCTGTGTAACACATACATCGTGTCGCACACGAACGTTCGTTGGGATTCCTCTGCAAACAGAGGACAGGCTGAGTTGTCTCAGAGGTACTCTCTAAGATCGAAACGGTTGTGAAGTTCAAACGCTTTGTGCTTTAATGTGATAAACCCGTAGTTGTCTAAAAGATTTGACTGGGAAACGTTTTTCTGACGTTTTTAGTTAGCTAACCTTGTGCTAGGGATAAATAAAAGTAAGTACAGCCTAAGGTTCTGAAGCTTGTGGTATAACGTTTATATAATATCTGAAGTGGAATTCGCATTTCTTAAATACTCTGGGTAATCTCTCTAATAATGCTCAGAAAACCTTTATGCACTATTGTTTGCTCTGCTTTGTGACCGAAAAGCAGAATGATGTTTGGATATCCTCATTTATACTGCTTTCTGATTTAGATAGATTTAAAAAGAAAAAAAACCCAGTAGATTCTTTTGATTAAAGTTCTTATTCCTTCCAGTTTAGTAACTTGTGTGAGTATGAAAATCTGTTTACATTCTTGAGCATAAAACTTTGCTCTCACTTTAACTTGTAGTAGAAAAATGGGGGGACACCTGGGTGACTCAGTTGGTTAAGTGTCTGACCATTTATCTCAGCTCAGGTCTTGATCTCAGGGTCTTGAGTTTGAGCCCTACGTTGGGCTCCATGGTGGGCGTAGAGCCTACTTAAAAAAAAAAAATAGGAGGGCGCCTGGGTGGCTCAGTTGGTTAGGCGACTGCCTTCGGCTCAGGTCATGATCCTGGAGTCCCAGGATCGAGTCCCGCATCGGGCTCCCTGCTCGGCAGGGAGCCTGCTTCTCCCTCTGACCCTCCCCCCTCTCATGTGCTCTCTGTCTCTCTCATTCTCTCTGTCTCAAATAAATAAAATCTTTAAAAAAAAAAAAAATAGGAAAAAAAAAATCCCAAAAGTTATCTTGAAACTATGAGCTGAGTATTTCTTAAAGAAAATTTTTTTTTTTAAAGTAAGCTTTATGTTCATCATGGGGCTCGAACTCACCAACCATGAGATCACGCGTCACGTGCTTTACTGACTGAGCCAGCTGGGCTCCCCTCTGACATCATTCTCAGTAGTGCAGGACTGGTAGATTAAAACGAAAACAATCTGTGCTTCCAGTTTTGACTCTTCAAACTGGGTCAGTGTGGCCATAGATTTATCAAAGAGTTTTTAATCCCCTATTATGTTCCTTATCTCATTTTAAATGCGCCAGGTCACAGACTCTTAAAAATTTATGACTTCAACTTGGGGCTTTAATGTCTCTTTTAGAAGATTAATTAAGTTGATTAATACTATTCCATTATGAAAGAACCTATGATTATTAAATGAATTATATTAGACTTCGGTTTTTATAATTTAAAACACATAAAGTCTCGAGTAAAATTTTTTGCATATAAGTTGCAGACTTATTCTACTTACAAATACAATAAAAGATTGGTAAGCGAGAACTGAAGAGGTAGGGGTAGGTTATATTGAGGAAAATACTGTTTTCCTTAAATTACAGTGTTATGCCATATAGTAAAATTCTACAAACTTGTCCCTTATGGAATATTTGCGTCTAGCTTTGAGTTCTTACCATCCTTCCTTGTAGAAAGCCAGGTTTTATATTTTGTTAAAATGTAATGGCTTTGAAAACTAACGTAACATTGTGTGTTAACTATGCTGGAATTAAAATAATAACAAAGAAATAAATGTAGTGGTCTGAGAATGTAGGAACTTGGACATGCTGGAAATTTTGAATTTTTTTCCAGTTGTTTTTCTCCTGGTCCTGCACATTGGTATTAGGACTTTTCATATTGGACATTTTCTTTATGTCTTGATATTATCAAACCAGTTGTGATTGCTGGAAGTCGGAACTGTTGGAGCCAGAGACAACTTTTTGATTTCATTGACACACTAGTCTAGGCATCTCCTCTTTCTTGCAGATGTGAAGCCAGTTATTTCATGTACAATTTCAGACATACCTATGGTGATAGTTTATAGAGTAAATAAGAAGGTGGAAACTTAAATCAGAAAAACACAGTCCAAAAAAAAAAAAAGAGAAAGAAACTCAGTTCTAAATTCGGTCAACGTGTACATGATTAATATGTAAAAGCAAACATCTGGAAGCTTGTATCAGAAAGTGTTTCAAGACTTCTTAGTTAGCAGATTGCTTTTTTTTTTTTTTTTTAAGATTTTAAGTAATCTCTATACCCCATGTGCAGCTCAAGCTCACAAGCCCCAGATCGAGGTGCATGCTCTACCAACTGAGCCAGCCACGCGCCCCTTTAGTAGCGCATTTCTTAAGAGGATGGGGAGAGGCCCTGGGTCCCATCAGTTATTTGTTCTGGTACCTTACAAAAATATTGGTCGTGTCATTCAGATTTGCCAGTCAGTGTGGCCAGAGGGCCTTTCTGGCTGGATTCAGAGAGTAATACTGTCTGATAGGAATGAAATTACCACCACCTTAACACCAAGTTTTAGTGGCAATAACATCTGCATATTTAATCGATCATTTGAACCCTCAATTTGAAAAAGAGTAGTTCTAATACACCAAATGCTTTTACACTTTTATTCATTTAAATGGCTTTATTTAGTGATTTTGTAAAGCACGTCTTTGTGTATCCTGCAAACTCTGAGGACCCTTAATTACACCTTTGTTCTGCACTCAATAGATTTTAATGTGCCCAGAACATGAAACGGAGAGAATAAACATGTACTGTGAGTTATGTCGGAGGCCAGTTTGTCATCTCTGTAAGTTGGGCGGTAATCATTCCAATCACCGGGTGACCACCATGAGCAGTGCCTACAAAACCTTAAAGGTAGGATTTGTGTGTTTGGGGAACTAACTTTTGAGTCTTTTATAACTTTGGTTTTACTTTATGCCTTTAACATTGTCTTTATAAAATCATGGCTTGCCGTGTGGTCTTGTTTTACTGAAACGAGTCAACAACGTAAAGGGTCCCTCAGTGATCCAGTACGAGGTGGTTACTGTGTTCGAGTCGGCAGTCCTTGGTCATACTGATGGGCTAGCTCTGAAGAAAGAGGGATGAAGGCCACTCCAGGATGATCCCCATGTGAGCCTGGTGCCTGCAGTTGAGTATGTGTGGAAATGACGGGCCTGTTGAGTGTGTGCGTGGAAATGACACGCCTGTTGAGTGTGTGCGTGGAAACGACGGGCCTGTTGAGTGTTGGGGGAATGGCACGCCTGTTGAGTGTGTGCG
>NW_023270426.1:1852257-1975451 GCF_011800145.1 Mirounga leonina | reverse complement strand
GTGTTGGGGGAATGGCACGCCTGTTGAGTGTGTGCGGGGGAATGACATGCCTGTTGAGTGTGTGTGTGGAAATGACACGCCTGTTGAGTGTTGGGGGAATGACACGCCTGTTGAGTATATGTGTGGAAATGACGGGCCTGTTGAGTGTGTGTGTGGAAATGCCACACCTTGAAGGACGGTAGCCATGTTAAGACACTTCATTCCTGTTGCTTGTGTGTAGAAATAGTGGAAACTATTTACAATAAGGGTCTGGTGGGACCCTTACCAGTTAAAACTGAGTTACTTCCTGTCTCTGAACCTTATACATGGACCTTTGAAAACTTTCAGACTTGATTGATAATCCTCAGCAAGGTAGGCAATGGTATGATGCTATTTTTTGTTTTATTCTTTTTTCTTTCAAATGATATCTTCATTGGTAAATCCACCACCGATTTTAATTAGTTTCCTTTCTACCTTTAAAAATATGTACCTGCCTTTGGGGCCTAGATCTAATTCTTATTTATCCATACAGCTTTATCTTTTGCATTTGATTTGTCTATCACGTGAGCTCAGTCTTTCTTCTACTTTGAATACGTGGATTATGAGTATAATTGTTTTATTGTCCTGGTCTGCTAATTCTGTCATCTGTCATTGCTAGGTCAGTTTTGTAAGTTTTACCTTGTTGGGCACTGGATACTTCTGTGTCCTACAGATATTCTTGAGTTTTCTTCTAATGTGTGATTAAGTTACTTCAGAATAGTTTGTTGCTTTTGGGTCTTGCTTTAGGCTTAGTTAGGACAGAGTAGCATTTAATTCTCTTACCAGACTACTCTTCTCATTTACTCTTCTCAATGACTTTTGGATTTTGAGTTTTGTGAGGTTTTTTGAGAGGTTTTTATTTATTTTTTATTTTTTTATTTTTTTTTTAAAGATTTTATTTATTTATTTGACAGAGAGAGAGACAGCGAGAGAGGGAACACAAGCAGGGGGAGGGGGAGAGGGAGAAGCAGGCTTCCCCGCAGTGCAGGGAGCCCGATGCGGGGCTCGATCCCAGCACCCTGGGATCACGACCTGAGCCGAAGGCAGACGCTTAACGACTGAGCCACCCAGGCACCCCTTTTGAGAGGTTTTTAATTTGTTGTTTGTTTGGTTTGGTGTTTTTATTTATTTATTTATTTTTAATTTTTATTATTATTTTTTTAAAGATTTTATTTATTTATTTAACAGAGAGAGACACAGTGAGAACAGGATCACAAGCAGGGGGAGAGGGAGAGGGAGAAACAGGCTTCCCGCGGAGCAGGGAGCCCGATGCGGGGCTCGATCCCAGGACCCTGGGATCATGACCTGAGCCGAAGGCAGATGCTTTTTACCTGACTGAGCCACCCAGGCACCCCTGTTATAGAGAACGTTGCAAGAACAGAAGAAAGATGAGCGTCACGGTGGTGTAACCTAGTCCACCTGACTGCTGCTGTTTGTTGAAAGGGCTGAAGCTGGGGCCAGGCTTCCCATCTGCCTCTGTTCGATCTGGCTTCTAATACCGGTCGACTGTGTGGTAGTGTCTGGCCTCTCCTTGGAATTTCTACCAAGCTATGTAATTGAGGGTGCCCTTCCAGTTGCGGAAAGTGCTGACGCTTTCTGGTGAACTGGCCTAAATAGTGAATAATGGAGATGGAATGGTCCTGTCCTGTTGGCTGGCAATCTTCTGTTCTTCTGTTGCGGTGAGACGTGTATTTTTTGTTTTGTTTTTGTTTTTGCTTCCACATAACCTCACTCCTGTTAATCCCCGGATAGAAAGACACCTGCCTACGTAGACATACGCTGCAGATGGCGTGGTTCCATTTCTTTTGTAGCTTGCCTTTGTTTATTGACCTCGCTCTTCCAGCGATATGGAGCCATTCCCACCTTCCAACACAGGAAACCATGTTTACGCTCTCCTCTGGCCAGTTTAGACTGCTAAGCCTTCGGAATCCTGCTTTGCCCTGAACAAGGCCCCGCCATTGGGTATTTATTGTCTCTTCCTTGCCTCATCTCAACACCCTGCTTCTCCCAACTTTGGGTGTTAGTGGGTTTTCTAGGACTGCTTCAACTTCTCACACAACTGTACCGTTTTTCATTAAGGAGGGTTGGTTGTAGGGCGCCTGGGTGGCTCAGTTGGTCAAGCGTCTGCCTTCAGCTCAGGTCATGATCCCAGGGTCCTGGGATTGAGCCCACATCCGGCTCCCTGCTCATCAGGGAGTCTGCTGCTCCCTCTCACTCTGCCTCTCCCCTGCTCCTGGTCTCTTGCGCATGTGCTCTCTCCCTCAAATAAATAAAAAATCTTTAAAAAAAAAAAAAAAGGAGGGTTGGTTGTTAGCTCATCCTTCTTCAGTTGTGTACTTTCTGGTAGTTGGTGCACAGTTTACTGAGGACTATTTCCTGAGGAGTTTTTTCTACTTTTATTTTTTCTTTATTTCCATAAATTTCTAGGAGGGAGTTAATGGTCTTGTTCATGTGCGGTTATCTCTTATGGAAGGGGTGGCTTTGTGATTTTAATCATAATTGAAAGATTGGAAACTAGGACTTAGAAAAGTAGAAAATGTACACATCCCAATACCAGTCCCCATTGAATGAGAAAGTAATACCGCTTCTGTATTTCTGGGGTATGTGAAATTTGTGGTGAATACAATATTACCCTATTTTCTGAAGTCATTTGGCACTTGACTAAGATGTATCATTCTATACTTTTTCTTCCCATCATTTTATCCTAACATTTTCAAACATGTAGCAAAGCTGATAACAACTTTAAGGTGATATGCCCTAAGGGGACAGGGACCATAATTGGTTATACGTTACTCTCCTAGCCTACTCCCATGAGAGATACTCAGTGTGATTGTTGAATGAATTTCTCTCCCTTTTTCTCTCCCTTCTTCTCTCCCTTCTCCCTTGTTTTGTGGATTAATGTTTCTCTGGGTACCTTTGACCCGTGACCTGATTAAAAGCAGGAGAGAGTGGTTCTCAAACTTTGATGGGTGTTAGGATCACCTGGAACACTTGGTACACGCCACAGAGGCCAAGGCCTGCCCTCATCGAGGGGCTTTGTGGTCCCGATTAGCTCTCAGGAGACTGATGCACACCAGCTTTTGAGAACCACTGTTCTAGGGGAAGGCTCTGGAGCAAATTCGGCATCCTTGAGCAGTTAGCCTCTGGTCAGTTCCTAAAGAACTGGGGCTCTAATGTAGCTAAAGGATTTAAAACATTCCCCCATTAGATGTATTTCCTGAAGGTAGGAGCCATGTCTTTTACATTGTCCTTTTCAGTGTCTAGGATTGGTGTCTGGTGCTTATACTTTTTGGAGGCCTATGAATAAATGGACACACTGATTATTGGTTAACGCATGTCAACGTATCACAGACTGCCTCGTTTTGAGGGGCCAGAGAGGACTCGAGATAAAGTCTGTAGTTGGCCGGAGACTTTGGCTAAGCATTCCTGCTCCCTGCGAGTAAACCCTGGCACTCTTTGACTTTCGACCATCCTTTCTTCTCCAGCCTGTCTTGCACTCCCAGTGTAAGCTGTCCTACCACTAAGTCCTACTTCAGGTGAAATGGCCCCCTTCTTCCCTTCGCTGCTGTAGTGACAAAGGAGTATGACCACCTGCACCCGTCACTGTGGTCCCAGCACAGGCCTGACTGGACGGTATGGGAGGAACTCCTCTCCCTTGCAGCCTGGTGCTGAGGAAGCACCTGTCAGCCTGTGGAATCGTGGTCAGTGTGCTGAGCAGTGAGGAAGCTTCCAGCGCAGCTACTGACTGTGTGATATTTGCACTCAGTGAGCTTTGGTTTCCTCATCTGTAAAACATTGGATCAAGACACAAGATTTCATGTCTCTCCTTGACTCCCTGCAGGTTCTTTCTGGTCCCATCCTGTCCTTAGCCCTCAGAAATCTTACTCCTCTAGCTCATGGGTCCTTCTTCTGTCCCTCCAGTGAGCCCTCAAGCCATCAAGGAAACTCAGTGTGTCTGATTGCTGGGTGTTCCAAGGAATTAAAGACGGGTCCTGCCATAGGCCTGCCGTATTAATTTCAACATACGTTCTCTTGCCTTATTACGTGGTCTAAGTGAGCAAAGAGGAAAATGATAAAGGCAGGAGGCTGACTTCTTGAATTCCTAAAAGTTAGATCTCTGGTCCTCTTCTTTTCTTACCCACCCTTTCATTCGGGGCAGCCGCGATTGAGAAATGCTCAGATCCGCTTGTCACGGCTCCAGCTTGGGTGGAGTTTTCTGGATGACGTTCTTCTTATTTAGACTGCATGCGTTTGTCTCTTATAACTTTGTACCCCATGGTGCTTCAAGGGGTTTTTGGTTTGGTTTTTAATATACTTCAGTCATACGTACTATTTTTTCTGGGTTAAATTAGGGATCTCACCAAAACCTATGATGTTATCTCTATGGTAAGCAGAGAGTAACTACTTCATAAATACTTTAGTAAGCTCTGGGAGCTTAATGAGCTCTGTTTTTATAAATCTGTATTATTGTGTATGTGTAATTTAATGAATAGTCTTGGCTAGGCTGCGAAGGTCATTTTGGAAGGGTCTATGTTGCTTTTTGGGTCTTTGTGTGTGTGTGTGTGTGTGTGAGAGAGAGAGAGAGAGAGAGAGGGAATGAATGATAAAATCTGATGGAAGACAATCCTATTTGAATTGCTGTTTTTCTATTTACTTAGAAACCTGGGGAGGAAGACCGGGGAACAATGAAGAGACAACAAAAATGTATTATTTATGTATTCTGGTTTTTTGACTAATCTGAGCATCACTGCCTTGTTCTTTTATTCAGCCTGCTTCTCATCTCTCATAGATCTGTGGGCCTCTGTGCTCAAGGCCAATAACTGTTTACCCTGGGTTAATAACGAGAATCCTCAGGGTTGGTTTTACTGCCTGTTCATCATAGGCTAAAGAATTGTGTGTAAAAATATAATAAGAGGACAGAAGGAAGGAAGGAAGATAGATCTGCAAGGCCTTTGTTAAACTTCTGCTTATTTGTGTTACTGATACATTCTAACAGGAAAAGCTTTCAAAGGATATTGATTACCTTATTGGCAAGGAGAGCCAGGTGAAGAGTCAAATTTCTGAACTAAACTTGCTAATGAAAGAAACAGAGGTAAGTGATAAATTAGTTTACATATTTTTATTTCTCTATCTAGAGAATTTATTCATTCATAAAATCTGGAAGGTAGTAAATGAGTTGGGAGTACAAAGTTGTGTTAGATTTCACCCCTGCTTTTATGGGACTAGGAAAACCAGTATAAAAAACAGGTTCTAATGTGTGATCAGTGCCCAGGAGAGGTGGTGATTAAATGCTACTGAAACACAGGGGGAAAGAATGACTGACCCTTTACATGGGCAGTTTTGATCTCAGAAGTAGTAACATACAGTAAATTTTGGAGTTTTTAACAATTATCTGCATTTTACGAAATTAACAGATTGCTTTTGAAGTATGTACTATATGTTGACTTAAAATGAACTGTTCCCAAGTACCTGAGACATGTTCACCAAAAGACATACATTGGAATGTTCATGGCTGCAATCAAACGGCTACAAAGTGGAAACTACCCAAGTATCCCTCAGCAGTGGAATATAATCAGCCTTAAGCATGAATATCTGCAACTAGATGCAACAGTGTAGCTAAATCTTGCAATAATATTGAAAGAAAGATGCCAGCAAAAGGGTACAAACTCTATGACCCCCTTATAAAAAGTACCAACAAAGGTGAAACTGTTAGAACCCAGGACAGGCATTGTTGAAAGGTGGGGGAGGGGAAGGATGGATGTCTGGAAAGATTGGCGTCTGGGGTCTGGGTAATGTTCCTTTGCTTAATCTGGATGTGGGTTACATGGGTGTATTTGCAAAGATTCGTCTGTCTCCACACTCATATATATTTTTCTGTGTGTATATTATACTTCAATAAAAAAATGGAGAAAATTGATAGCATTTAAAAAATACGATAGAAGAGGATAGGACTGGGTTGTTTTAAAATTCCAAATATTCTTCATTGATTTGGATGTGTTTCTCTTCTCTAGTTGAAATAAATTGAAGAGCCATTATTCCTGATCACTTTTAGAAGTTAGGATGAAATAGAAAAATACCCTGGCTAGTATGAGACTGTTAATTTCTTGAAATTTCATTTTCCAAAATGGGTAAAAAAAATTGAGACATTATGCAAATTAGCACCAGATAACCAGCACTGCTTTTGTTTTTAATACTCTTTTTCTGATACTCACTGATTGCATTCACCACCCTAAGTAAATTGTTCTTCCATGTACTTGAAAAGCGGGATTTTGTTTTTCTCCTTTTTGTCTGATGACCCACTCTCTCAGTGCTGGATCATCCCCTAGCCCTCTTGGCTGGTGATCACCTACATGGAGGAGTTTGCTCCAGAGATCGTATCTTGGGTCATTTTAGGTTTGTTTCACTCCTGGTCCTCAGTCATGCTGCCCTGACTTCTGAAATAAGGGAGCTCCAGCACCATTGCTGAGTTGTTGATTCACATCAAGTGTTCATGCAGACACTGAGTCCTTGGGATCCTGGAGAAATTACTTAGCTTCTCTGTGTCCCTTTGACCAAAGCTGCATTTGTGAGCTTATTAGCAGGAATCTCCTACACTGGAGAATTTGCCTGCATTCTTGACTTTTCCTCAGTGAGGACTGTGACACTGTTTTTTTTTTTTTTTCTATAATTACACTTAGCTGGGGGGAAAAAAAAAGCCCTTTTTACCTATGTGGAATGATCTTTTGAATTTAAGGTTGTGATTTTTATCACTGAAATACTACTGAAATGTCACCACCCTCTGTCCCCCTTTCTTCCTTCCCTCCTGCCCACCCTTTATAAAAATTTTTGCCTGTTGGGTTTAGGAAACAGAGAAAGGAATCTGGAAAAAATTTCCTTTCATCAGAAATGTTGGCCAGAAGCCATTGGGAAGTGCACAATGCACTTCTTCCATATGTTGTCAGCTTTTAAGAATGTGTTTGAAGACATTTTTTTTTCTGTTGGCTGTTGCTTATGGGTCTGTAATGATGATTGTGTATGTGTGCTCTGCTGGTCTTATTTTCAAAATCAAGTTGGTCCCTGATCTTATGGACATTCAGAATGTTTTGTAAGCACTACAGACAGGATCATTTTAGGACCAAGTAGAGGAAGAGCTGTGTATGCAGTGAGTATAATTCTGTGTACAGAGTATGTGCCGTTGTCGTGGGCATTTTATATACATAATATTTTTCAATTGTCAAAAAAACCCAAATCGACACCTGGGTGGCTCAGTCAGTTAAGTGTCTGCCCTCAGCTCAGGTCATGGAGCTCCTTGCTAGGCGGGGAGCCTGCTTATCCCTCTGCCGCTCCCCCTGCTTGTGCTCTGTCTCTTTCTCTCTCTCTCT
The DNA here is from genome assembly GCF_011800145.1 of Mirounga leonina. Classification (NCBI taxonomy): domain Eukaryota; kingdom Metazoa; phylum Chordata; class Mammalia; order Carnivora; family Phocidae; genus Mirounga; species Mirounga leonina. The sequence continues at coordinate 1,968,072 of NW_023270426.1, read as the reverse complement.
CCCTCTCTGTCAAATAAATAAATACCAACAACAAAAAAAACTGTTAAAAAAAAAAAACCCAAATGGTTTCTCTTATCCCCAGCTTTCAGAAGAGAAAAACTCAAAGACATACAGAAGTTAAATAATTTGCCTAAAGTCACACAGGATTTAATTCTAATTAAGTTATATTAATTTGAAGAGAAGAGTTACAGTTTTGGATCTTAGTAAAGGATGTCATCTTCCTGAGTTTCATGCTGTGATTTAAGTTTTCTTAAAAAAATTGGAAGAGCGTAGAAAGGGTCAAAAGTTGCCCGAATTAGAAACTCCAGAATTGTATTGTATAGTGTCTTCGGTTAAATCAGTTAATTTCTGCCTCAGATGCCCTTGCGTCCACGTTGAAGGTTGTTTCCTTATGGGATTATTTACTGTTGAACTCTGGAGATGAGAGTTTAAGGAGAATACAGTATCATACGATCACAAAATATGTCTAAGAGTTGGTGATCATTCCTCGCTAAGTGTACTCGATGCCAGATTATTGTTCTGAAAATGTCAGAGTCGGACAAAATTAAATTTTGGTTATTTTGAGAAAAGACATTTGGATTTAGCAGATGAGGTAACGCTTTCGCTCGTTTTATAATAGTGTAACGGAGAGAGAGCAAAAGAAGAAGCAATCACACATTTTGAGAAGCTCTTTGAAATCCTAGAAGAGAGGAAATCATCTGTTTTGAAAGCGATTGATGCTTCTAAGAAGCTAAGACTAGACAAATTTCAGACTCAAGTGGAGGAATATCAGGGGCTTCTAGAGAACAATGGGCTGGTGGGATATGCCCAAGAAGTGCTTAAGGAGACGGATCAGTCCTGTTTCGTACAGACAGCGAAACAGCTCCACCTCAGGTATGTTGCTTTGAATTTAGAATCTCCTTGGCAGCGACCTTCAGTCCCACTCTGTGTTTCACCTTGAGCTCTTGGGGTTCCTAATGCAGTGCTCTGCAGAGACACCCTTGCCGCACTCTTAACTGGAACCTTGAGCGACGTGGTGGTTTTTTTGGTTTTTTTAATCACATTGCAGATGTTTAGTCTGATGGGCCTTTTACGGAGTTGTTTTTATATAAACTCTATCTGTCTGCAGAATACAGAAAGCTACAGAATCTTTGAAGAGCTTTAGACCCGCGGCTCAGACTTCTTTTGAAGACTATGTTGTTAATACATCTAAACAAACAGAACTTCTTGGAGAATTGTCCTTTTTCTCTAGTGGTAAGTTTCAGTGACGGGCAAAAGCTTCTTACTCTTGTAGTCGGAATTCACATTACGTGGGAAAAATGCACTCTTCAGTTTGACAGTATGAAAAACCATGTTTTTCTGCTGAAGAGTATATATTCTGTTGGTTTGTGTGGTTTTTAAATATTGTATGGGTGGCTCAGTCATTAAGCATCTGCCTTCGGCTCAGGTCATGTTCCCGGGGTCCTGGGATCGAGCCCCGCATCAGGCTCCTCACTCGGCAGGGAGCCTGCTTCTCCCTCTCCCTCTGTCCCTCCCTCTCCTGATGCGTGCGTGCACGATCACTCTCTAATAAATCAATAAAATCTTTAAAAAACGCATTGAATAAATGGCATCACATTGCATATGTATCCTTTCTGTGAATTGTTTTTCAAGAAAATGAAGTTTAAGATACTTGTTACTCACAAAGTTCTGGTTGAAAGCTATATTTTAGCTGTGTATAGTATTTCATTATATAAACCATTTCCCTACCGAGAGACAATTTGTTTCTGTTTTTTTTCTCCATTGCTGTGTTGAACACCTTCGTCAGTGTTCACTTGTGCACATGTATGTGGGTTTCTCTAGGGCAGAAACCTAGAAATGATTCCAAGAGGTTTTAAGTGTTTACCTGGCTGTATTAATTAGTTTGTGAGGGCTGCCGAAACAAAATACCACAGACTGCCTGCCTTGAACAACAGAAATGTATTTTCTTCCAGTTCTGGAGGCTCAGAGTCTGAGATCAAGGTGTTGGCAGGGTTGGTTTCTTCTGAGGCTGTTCTCCTTGGCTTGCAGATGGCGGCCTTCCGGTGTCTTCACGTGGCCTTCCATCTACACGTCTGTCTAAATTTCTACTTATAAGGACACCAGTCATGCGAGTCATGGTGGATTAGTTCCCATCTTAATGAGTTCATTTTAACTTAATTACCTCTGTAAAGACTCTTTCTCCAAATAAAGTCACAGTCTGAGGTACCGGGGATTAGAACTTCAGCATGCGAATTTTGGGGCCATAACATGCGCTTACAATTGTGTTTTGCTGTTCCCCAGTGGGGAGGTCTTCCTTTCCTTTTTCCCTTCTTGCCTGGTTCATATCCCCCCCCTGCCCCCCCGCCCCGGTTTCTCTTCTAGTGCTGGTGAACAGTTCAATCCTTAGAATGGAATACTTACGGATTGATGACTGTATAAGAATGTATGTGTGGATTTGTAATCATCTGGAAGAAATTTGTCTTGTTTGAAGTTACAAATTCTAGGGGTTCCTGGGTGGGTGGCTTAGTACAGCATCCGACTTGATCTTAGGTCTTGACCTCAGAGTTGTGAGTCCAAGCCTCACATTGAGCCTGGAGCCTACCTAAAAACAAGAAAAAAAAATTAAAGTTAAAAACTCTGAAGGATTATTACCACGACCTGCTTTCTTTCAAATCTATACCTGAATCTCCTTTCAGATATGTGCTTATCTTTTTTTTAAAAAAGATTTATTTATTTATTTATTTATTTTTAGAGCATTTATTTATTTATTTTTAGAGTGAGAGAGTGCACGCGAGTTGGGGGGGAAGGGGGAGAGGGAAAGAGGGAAAGAGAGTCCTCAAGCAGACTTTAAGCTTTGTGTAGAGCGTGACGTGGGGCTCAATCCCAGGACCCTGAGATCATGACCTGAGCCTAAATCAAGAGTCGGACGCTTAACTGACTGAGCCACCCAGGCACCTGAATATATGCTTATTTTATTATAACGATCTTCTTTTTCCAAATATGTATTTGTTACTCTCTCAAATGCTAATTCTATTTCAGGTACTATAGTCTCCCTTTTTCCAAAAGGTATACTTGAATTGTTTTTCATATACATGCTAGTTTACTTAGGAGAACAAGGTCCTCTCATCCCTGGGGGTCCCAAAACAGTCCTTGGAAAGATGATGTTGAAGGTTGGTAATCTTGGATTGGACCAGTGTCTAACAAAGAACCAAGTGTAGAGGATGGGTGACTATGGAAAGTTGTTACCCAGCTTCTGACTGATGGATGGTCTCATTGTTTCCTGCATGCACATTTTTTTTGTAAGCTATGTTTCAAAAAAAGAAAAGAAAGGGGTCTGGGGTGGAGTATGTACTACTCATGTAATTTTGCCCCCCAAAATGTATTTTGAATGACTTTCCAGATCTCGCACGGCTGTGTAACATTGGGTTGCATAAACGGACCATACACAGACATGCCTCTACATTGCTTATATATATCTGGGGGAGGCTAAGAGGGAGACTTTTATTTTCACTTCATATACTTCTCTGATTTGATGTAAATGTGTGTTATGTGCATGTGTGACTTTTATAGCTTATCCTAAGCACTTAAGCTTATTGGAATTTCTTCTGTGGAAGGGATTCTGCATATGCACAGAGGTTTAGCTGTGATACTTTTGTATCATAGTTTTTATGAAAAACTGGAAACCCGTTTCTGAAAATTGTTAAATGTTGTTACAGCCATGGAGTGAAATGCCAGTGGGAAAAAAATACTGGCAGGATCTGTACAAAATTATTGTAGTGATTATCTTTGAGTTACTTAAAGTGTCTTTTATGTAGTTTCTGATTCTCTTACAAAAAATACTATGTATCATATTTATGCCAAGAAAAATTCATTTAAATTGCTTTGCAACTCTTTGGAAGAAAATCTGAAAGAAAATTGTGTAATATTTCATTGAACTTTGTTAGACTCACCCAATTTAGATTTAAAAGATTTAAAATTAAAATAATTCTAAGAGGACACAGATTAAAAATTTCAAGTCCAGTGTTGTTATTTTAGTAGGTGGAAATTGAAAGGCATAGGTTAAAAACTTTAATTTATGGTGTTTCAGAATGAATATAACATGTAAAGCTAAATTGAATTTTTTTCCCCTTATTTGTCATTTTCCTTCTTCCTTTCAGTTATAAACCTAAATATACCTTTAAAAATCTTTATTTCTTATTCTTTTTCTTTTTTTTTAAGATTTTTCATTTATGGGGCACCTGAGTGGCTCAGTCGTTAAGCGTCTGCCTTCGGCTCAGGTCATGATCTCAGGGTCCTGGGATCGAGCCCTGCATTGGGCTCCCTGCTCAGCGGGAAGCCTGCTTCTCCGTCTCCCAGTCCCCCTGCTTGTGTTCCCTCTCTTGCTGTGTCTCTCTCTGTCAAATAAATAAATAAAATCTTTTTAAAAAAAAAAATATTTATTTATTTGACAGAGAGCACAAGCAGGGGGGAGGGGCAGAGGGAGAGGGAGAAGCAGGACTCGATCCCAGGACCCTGAGGTCATGACCTGAGCCAAAGGCAGATGCTTAACAACTAAGCCACCCAGGCGCCCATGCTTAATTCTTTTTCATTTTCAATTTTGTGGTAGGAGCACTTACCTCGAGATCTGTTCTCTTAAATTCTAAGCGTGGAACACAGCAGCATTGATTCTGAGTATGATGTCCTGAGATCTCCTTCTTCGTCTTACTTGACTGATATTTCATGCCTCTTGATTAATAACTGCCCATTGCTCCCTCCCCCAGCCCCGGCAGCCAGCATTCCAGTGTCTGATTTTGTGAACTCGGCTCTTGGAGATTCCTCATAGAAGTGGGATCGCGTTGTCAGCCTATGTCTCTGGTGTCTGGCGTATTTCAGCTTGTGTGTCCACAGGCCCGTCCGTGTTGTACGTTGCCGGAATTCCTCTTTTCCTTATACGTAGCATTACAGACTTAGAAAATTCTTGGACCGGACAGAAATCATTGAAGTCTCGTTGGTACATCATTTTTATTGCGGAACATAGAGGTTCTGAAAGACCGATATTTTAACATCTTTTGTTTCTTGATGCTTTCAGGCATAGACGTGCCAGAGATCAATGAGGAACAGAGCAAAGTGTATAACAATGCTCTGATCAACTGGTACCATCCCGAGAAGGATAAAGCGGATAGCTATGTTCTTGAATATCGGAAGATTAACAGAGATGAAGAAATGCTGTCTTGGAACGAGATTGAAGTGTGTGGCACGAGCAAAGTCATCTCAGACCTGGAAAGCAATTGTAACTATGCTTTCCGAGTCAGAGCCTACAAGGGTTCGATCTGCAGCCCTTGCAGCAGGGAGCTGATCCTCCATACCCCTCCAGCTCCAGGTATTGTGAATACTGGGACTCATAAGGTCTTAGAGTCGGAAGAGACCTTGATAAAAAATAACCTAGCCAGCATCTCTGTCTAGATCCACGCTGAAACCAGCTCTCATTTGTTTAAAAAAAAAAAAAATTCTAGAAAATAGGTTCCATCCCCAGCTAGGATTTAGAAATAGACTGAATACGTGAATTTCATCAGGTAGTCTGGGAACGGGATTAGAGTTTAGCCTGACATCAGATACAGAAAAACATGACATTTGAGTGAGCAGGGGCTATTAATTTGAGATTAAAATGGCATAGATGCTACCTTACAAGTTTTAAACAGTAGAGTTCTGTGTTTTTGATCAGTTTATAGGAATCTCTGTAACAGGGGTGCCTGGGTAGCTCAGTCAGTTAAAAAGCGTCTGCCTGGGGCGCCTGGGTGGCTCAGTCGTTGGGCGTCTGCCTTCAGCTCAGATCGTGATCCCCGGGTCCTGGGATCGAGTCCCACATCGGGCTCCCTGCTCTGCAGGAACCACCTTCTCCCCCTCCCCCTCCTCTCCTCCTGCTCTCTCTTTCGCTCTATCTCTATCTCAAATAAATAAATAAAATCTAAAAAAAAAAAAAAGCTCTACAACATAGTTCTAGGTAGATTTTTTAAAAAAAAAGTATTGTTATAATATGAAATATCATTGTGATTAACCTCCTTCTGACTTGTCCAGATTTTCTAACTCAGTGATTCCCGGTAGGTGGGGTTGGAGGGTGTATAGTAGAACCACATGGTAGCTGCCCCCTCCCCCAAAAGCTCCCCTTCCCAGCCCCCTCCCCCACCTTCCGAGGCAGAAACCACTGCTGCCCCTTACAGTAGAGCACCTGTAGATTTTTATAGAATGAGAATCACCAGGTTAGATGCTCCCTGCAGCGTCTCCGTGGACAACACGGTTTCAGAACCAAACTTGTGCTCCTTGTGCTTAGCAGAAAACCTTCTGGCCTGTTGGTCACTGCTTCAAGGTTCCTCCAGTTGGTTTCCAGACCCCACTGCCGCCACCAGATTTCAGTGGCTCATGTGCCTGGATTTCGTACACTATTGTCTTTCCTTCCTCTTTTGTCTGAAGTGTACTCGCCGCTACTTTCAGGCCCATTGTGGCCAATTTAAAAAAAATTAGAGTACAAATACAAATCAGGGTTGGCTAGCATTGTTCTTCTTGAATTTGAATAAAATCCAACAGAGAGTGTGGGGATGGATTTGTAAGTATTAAGTCGTATTTTACCGTTTATGTAGTTTCCCCTTTCTTTTCTTGTCTCTCTGACTGAAAGTGGAATTAAAAAGAAACCTGGAAGTAGCTGCAGTTTTTGGTGATGTGGTGGACGGGGAAGGAAGCAAGGTTCCAAGTTGTTCCAAGTTGTCTTTTTTTTTTTTTTAAGATTTTATTTGTAAGTAATCTCAACACCGGATGTGGGGCTTTAACTCACAGCCTCGAGATCAAGAGTCGCACGCTCCGCTGACTAAGCCTGCCAGGCACCCCCAAAATTGACTTGCTTTTTTCTGAGAGAAGCTGTGTGAATGGGGTGACCAATCAAATATATTTTGCAAACTGGGAGACTTTTGAGATCCACTGGAAGCAGGAATGATCACAACAGGATAGTAGACATTATCAGGAAGAGTGATCAGCCTATAAATGGAGAATGGCTTTAGCTTGCTACTAGACATTTTTTTTTTATTGTGGTATATGATATAGTAAAAAATGATCATTTTAAACATTTTTAAGGGTACAGGTCAGTGACATTAAGTACATCCACACTGTTGTGCGGCCACCACCACTTCCATCTCTGGAATATCTTCGTTTTTTCCACATTAAATTCTGTGCCCATTAAACACGAACTCCCATTCCTCCTTCCCACAGAGCCTGGGAACCTCTTTTCTACTTTCTGCCTTTGTGAATTGCCTGTACCTCATAGAAGGGGATTGATCTAGTCCTTCCATGCCTGGCGTATTTGGGGCTTCATCCTTGTTGTAGCATGTACCAGAATTGCCTTGCTTTTTTTAGGCTGAATACTGTTCCATTGTATGGATAGACCACATTTTCTGTATCCATTCATGTGTTGATGGACCTTTGAATTGTTTCCACTTTGGGGCTAACAGCCAATGCTCATGTATTTGAGTTGATAGAGACTTAGGAGAGTGGCATTATGTCCATCCTGTAGTTGAGGAAATTAAAGGTTCAGTTAAACTCCATTTAAATCCTTGAGCAGGGATTAAAACTCTCATCTCTCTAAAGCCAAAACCTTTGCCTTTTTTTTTTAAACATCATGCACTATGTCTCATGTCTGCCATACTGATTGATAAGGAAGAGCCCCTATTAAAATTGCTAATATTTTACACATTTATAAAATGTGGAATACATGTTTAGGAAAATGTACAGGTAATTATGAAAATGTACAGTCCCTTACTTTAAGGAGAAAAGGGACAGATCCAGTAGTGTAAAAACATTTAGAAGAGATCTGCTCTATCTGTTGCAAGGAACCCCATTCATAGGTTTTCTCATACACTTAAAATGCTTCCTTCTGCCTTTTGACTTTTCTGAAGATGTTCTGGTGTAGAGAATTTCCTGGAAGTGATTTCCCCATTGGGGAGTTGGTTTGTCCCAGTTTATCGAGGGTAGTGTGAACCATTCCTCTTCACGGCTCATTTCGGTCATTTCTGGTTCAAAACCCGATTGGATTTAACCGCCAATTACAGAAATGCTAACACGTAGTCATCAGACTAATTTCAAGCTCTCTTTGCAGTTTTCAGTTTCCTCTTTGATGAAAAATGTGGCTATAACAATGAACACCTCTTGCTGAACTTGAAGAGAGACCGCGTAGAGAGCAGAGCTGGGTTTAATCTCCTGCTTGCCGCGGAGCGCATCCAAGTAGGTTATTACACAAGCCTGGACTACATCATTGGAGATGTTGGAATTACCAAGGGGAAGCACTTCTGGGCCTTCCGTGTGGAGCCGTATTCATACCTGGTCAAAGCAGGAGTAGCTTCCAATGATAAACTACAGGAATGGCTCCGTTCTCCCCGTGATGCCGTTAGCCCAAGGTAGGTTCTTCTACTGATCTAGAACTCGAGAGTCCTTTTACAAGTAAACATCCTTGTTGAGCAAGGGAAGCCCGGAAATCCCCTTGGGTCTACTTAACACAGATGGAGTGCGTTCCTTAGACTCTGGGGCTTTGGCTAAGGAAAGGGGTCCAGTTGTCTTTTAGTTCCACGGTGAGTAATGAGACTTCGCAGTTCATTTCTGGTGCCATGAGGAAATAAGCCTGTTTTGGATACTTCTCGACTGTGCTTTGCAGTTGAAAATTTTGAAAGGTTTTCATATCCATCACCTTACTTCTGTGATGATAAGTATTACTCACATGTATGGTGAAACGCTTCTAATTGCCATACTTCCAAATTGATACGACGTTGTTCTTTTGTTACGAGACACAATTTTTTTATTTTTTATTTTTTTTAAGATTTTTTTATTTATTTGCGAGAGAGAGAATGAGAGACAGAGAGCATGAGAGGGAGGAGGGTCAGAGGGAGAAGCAGACTCCCTGCCGAGCAGGGAGCCTGATGCGGGACTCGATCCCGGGACTCCAGGACCATGACCTGAGCCGAAGGCAGTCGCTTAACCAACTGAGCCACCCAGGCGCCCTAGACACAATTTTTTTAAACTCCCTTGTAAGGACTTTACAAAATTGGGTCATGGGACACAGGTTTCCACATCCAAGAATTCTTTCTTTCTTTCTTTCTTTTTTTTTTTTTTAAAGATTTTATTTATTTATTTGGCAGAGAGATACACAGCGAGAGAGGGAATGCAAGCAGGGGGAGTGGGAGAGGGAGAAGCGGAGCCTGATGTGGAGCTCAATCCCAGGACCCTGGGATCGTGACCTGAGCCAAAGGCAGATGCCTAATCCACTGAGCCACCTAGGTGTCCCTCAATCGATCTCCTAAGAAACTGGAATTCTTGGGGTACCTGGGTGGCTCAGTCAGTTAAAAAGCGTCTGCCTGGGGCGCCTGGGTGGCTCAGTCTTTGGGCGTCTGCCTTTGGCTCGGGTCATGATCCCAGGGTCCTGGGATCGAGCCCCACATCGGGCTCCCTGCTCGGCAGGAAGCCTGCTTCTCCCTCTCCCACTCCCCCTGCTTGTGTTCCCTCTCTCGCTGTGTCTCTCTCTGACAAATAAACAAAATCTTTAAAAGAAAAAGAGATCGATCATTGAACCGAGATTGTATGGTTTCGTTGTATTAGATGGCATAAGGTCTACTAGTCCACACAGATCATTTTTGACCCCATCATTGTGTGAACAGAATCCCAAATGAATAATCTGAGTTAATAGGAAAAGCTTTTTGCACAAGGGTGAGAAACTGACAAAACGATAAAAATTGTAATTGGGACATGGTCAATTAAACACAGTACAATAGACCTAGAATATTGATAGAGTGTTGGTATTAATGTGTAAAAAGCTTGTAACATAAAAAATATTAGAAGTGAGAAAACCCGGGATGCCTGGGTGGCTCAGTTGGTTAAGCGACTGCCTTCGGCTCAGGTCATGATCCCAGAGTCCCGGGATCAAGTCCCGCATCGGGCTCCCTGCTCGGTGGGGGGTCTGCTTCTCCCTCTGACCCTCCCCCCTCTCATGCTCTCTCTCTCAAATAAATAAATAAATAAAATCTTTAAAAAAAAAAAAGGAAGTGAGAAAACCCGATTAAAAGCGTCCATGTAAGGGCGCCTGGGTGGCTCAGTTGGTTAAGCGACTGCCTTCGGCTCAGGTCATGATCCTGGAGTCCCAGGATCGAGTCCCGCATCGGGCTCCCTGCTCGGCAGGGAGTCTGCTTCTCCCTCTGACACTCCCCCCTCTCATGTACTCGCTCCCTCTCATTCTCTCTCTCTCAAATAAATAAAAATCTTTAAAAAAAAAAAAAAGAAAAAAGCGTCCATGTAATGTAATCACAAATATATAAAAAGTGAATTATGCATAGGAAGAAAATGGAAGGACAATTGTATCAAAAATGTATATAAACTGCTACTGTTTTATACTTATGGGAAAAAAAACCTTCGTGCTTGCTTACCTCATAGATCCATGTAGAAATCCCAATCCAGAAAGAGGGTTCTTAGGACCATGAAACGTGACTTTTTCTCCAGCATTGTTTTGCAGTGCCCATGTATTTTACTTTAGTTTGGTAATTCCTTGCATTAGGGCACACGTCTTGGTTTTATATATATTTTTTTTACATATGATTATGTGCTGTGAATATTTAATCTACTACAGTTCCCTTCAGTTTTCTTCCCCCACTTTATTATTATTTAAGTAATCTCTACACCCAATGTGGGGCTCGAACTCATGAGCCCGAAACCGAGTCTGAGCCAGCTAGGCACCCCTCCCCCACTTCAGTTTTGATAGGCCAAAGTCCTGAGTTATTTTACAGGTTTTTATTATTTTTTCATCTGCATGTATATATAGATGTTTTATGATATTTCGTGACACAGAATTTGGGGCTGAGGCTCTGGTACCATTCTAAATGGCAGTGTGTAGTCGTCATGTTTTTAATTGATCTGTGTTTTAATAGAAAGTTTTTGATGTATGGTTTAATTTTAAAGCAATGTATAGCATCTTGTGACAACGTTTTGAGGCCAGCCGGAGGCCTGTGGCTGGCGACCCAGCTCAGACTGTCATGTGTTGTGTTCTAGATACGAGCAAGACAGCGGCCATGACAGTGGAAGCGAAGATGCGTGCTTTGATTCCTCACAGCCGTTCACATTGGTCACCATAGGCATGAAGAAGTTCTTCATCCCCAAGTCCGCCACTTCTGCCAACGAACCTGAGAACAGAGTTCTCCCCATGCCCACAAGCATCGGGGTTTTCCTTGACTGTGATAAAGGCAGAGTGGCTTTCTTTGACCTGGATCACATGAAATGTCTGTACGAGCGCCAGGTGGACTGCTCGCACACCATGTACCCAGCATTTGCATTAATGGGGAGTGGAGGAATTCAGCTTGAGGAACCCATCTCGGCCAAATACCTGGAATACCAAGAGCACATGTAGTTTAAGCATCAGTGACTTAAGGTGGAAAAGGGAAACGGAATAATGCCTTGGTGTTAACCTTCGTAACTAATTACATATCATCTAAGTAGTCCGTGGCCACACTTGTTTTTGTGTGTGTTTCTTCTTAAATCGGAAAACCCAAACAGTCCTGCCTCGTCCGTGTGGTCGTCCTGACTTGCACAAGCCAGGGGAGAGTAGAGACCCTCCCTCCTGGTTAACTCTGAAATGGTTAACTCTGTAACTGGATTGTGTTTCTTTTTTTACGAACAGGAAATCTAATTTATTTATGTCAGCCCTGTTGCTGATACTTACATTTCTTTTGGGGGGGGGATACAAAAGTATTTATTATGTTTCTTTTGTGTTTGGTTTTTCATTTTGTATCATGTTTGTTTTAAGAGATTTTTTAGATGCCTTATGGGTGGGAATTCCTACTTAGCCTTGTGTCTCGCATGTTTTTCATAGGAAAACAAAAATATGGATAGGTGAAAAGGCCATAGAAATGGTAGTATATTTAAATGGAAAATTATGTATTTTGAGGTGTATAATGGATATTCAGAGTATATTCCCTGGAAAATGAATACTGCTTTTTGTTTTCTTTTAAGACTACAAATTGTATTTTTAAGGATATTTTGAAGAGTTCCTTTAGCTGTAATGTCCACATCTGCATGTGTAGTTAAACATCATTTTTTGTTTTTGTTTTTTTGCAGGGAACACAGAGTTCTTGGCTAACACACGAAATTTTTCATGTAAAATTTGTCTTCAGTTTTTCTTACTCTATGAAAGTATCTGAGCTTATAGCAAATAATTTATTTTTCACAAATATTAGTGACGATTCACTGATATTTGGCGTATTTGTTCTTTTGCTCTCTTATCGTGTCCTATGATTTTATGATTTTCATTTTTTGGCATTGATACTATATATCAGATTGTCCTGGCTTATGTTTACATGTTTGGAAAGTTCATGATTTATTTTTAATGTCATTAAATTATTCTAAAATATGGAGTAACTGGTCAGTTGGACGTTATTTTCTATGGCCCATTGTTTGGTAATAAGCATTTGTAAAGGTAAGTAAAAGACAAATTTAGTTGTTAGGAATAATAACGAAAATCATAGTGACTGTGTGTACCCTTTTAAAAGTTCTTTTGATTTGCAGAATTAATATTTTAGTTGAAATTTTACATTCCTTTTTGAAAGATGCCTTTTACTTAGATGTTTTTTATTTAAACTGCTTATTTTTTAGAAGTTAAAATGTTCAGAAGCTAGACTGCTGTACATTGGAGCAACTCATGATCTTGAAAGGCTTTTGACCTATTTTGGTAGAACAACCACAATCCTAGGTCTTGTTGGGTTTCCTTGTCTGTTTGTTTTTAATATATATTTCTAAGTGGAAGTCTGTTCTTCAGGCTGGTGGCATCAAATTAGCTTTTTTATCCCCAACCCAAGTAGGAGATACTGTGGCGAAATTCAGTGTTGAGTAGACTTCGTTACTTTCCCACCGATGAATAGCACTTTACGACACAGGCTGAACTAAACACATCCGCAGTGTTATGTGGACCATTGTGCGTGAAGGCTGCTCACGTCACGTGTGTGGTAAGGTTTGACTCTCAAGCCTGTGTAAGCACATAATCCTGTAGACTTTTAAACATAAAGCTTTAACAGGAATAGGGAAGGCGCGTAAAACCTTGTATAGTTGTATAGAAATTGTTCTGGATTTCTTTCGTTTTTAATAAAAATTGAAATAAGTGTAATTATTGAACTGCATCCTGGGAATTCTCAGTGTATTTATGTGGAAAATGGAGACAAATTGTTGATAAGAGATGTTCAGCTGAATATATTGACTCAGACCTAAGGTTTTACATGAAGTTGTTTTGGGCATGTACTTAACTAGCTCTAATTCTTGTCGAAGTGATCGTTAGAAAAGCTTAACGTGAAACTAGTTTACCTCAGCCAATTGATCAGATTGTCTCCTATTCCTTTTCTGCTCCATAATCAGATTTTGATTAGAAGACTGTTCTTTAGTTCACATTCATATTCTTGGGCCATCAGGCTCTAGGAGTTGTGTGTCACAATGAATTGTTACTCATGCTTGATGGGTCTTCATTTAAAAAAAAAAAACCAATTCCAGGCTATCCCCGTGATACTGTATAATAACTTAATTCTCACATTCGCAGTTGCTTTCGGGAAAGTGGTAGGACTCAGAGCTATCTCTGAGGCATTGAATACACTCTGAGTCGTCATCTGATTAGACCCTGGGAGTGCGTCCCACGTGGGAATATCATCAATCCTGGCCTTGCTACAGAAAGTGGAGAACCAAGCATTAAAGGCAAGAATCTGCGTAAGAAATTACGTTTGACCAGAAGGTGTGCATTCATTTTAGAGGATGTTTACCGTCTTGTTAATGGCGATTAACATCCTGAGAATTGATTCTTAGGACTCTCTTGCTTCGACAAATAAACTTGAAGGAATTTAGTTACGTTTTTGATTGGGAACCCAGTTCATTTATTTACAGAAAGTTTTTAACTCCGCTGTTTCTGAGACATTGAGGTGTTGTACTGGGTGTAAGGTGACCAAGACCGCCCAGCCAGGTTCCTGCTCTTAGGAGCTTCCTTTTGAGGAAATGGAAAGTGCTGGAGAGTGTTTGAGGAGGGGGCTCTGTTAGACTTGGCGACGGTCAGGGACGCCCCTCTGAGGAGGCACTAGAAGTTTGACAGCTCACCACGAAGGAGCTGGCCGTACAAAGAGCCAAGGGAAGTGCATGCTGGGTGGAGAGAACAAGGAGCTCAAGAAGGCTTTGAGATCACGAACTGGTGAGCGTGCTGGCAGGAAGTAGCCTTCACCCTAGAGGGTTCCCTTGAAACACTGATGAAAGGGTTACTGAGACGTGAGCCACCCTGAAGAAACGAGCAATGGTGAGGCCCTGGGAGGACGAGCCACCACCAGAAGCAATTACTGCCTCTGGAGCAGGGACAGCAAGGGGAAATCGTGTTCCAAGATGTTGAGGGGAGAGAGACATTAAGAAAGGGTTGCTTAGTGGGAGTTGGGTTCACCGTGAGAGGCAGCTAACCCCTGAGATGGGGCACCAGGACACGGAGTCAGAAATACCCTTCACTGGATCTGTTGGTGCTGCCTATTGACTAAACCCTATGGGCGGCCACCCAGCAAGGAAGGGCTCTCTCCAGATGCGGACAGCGGGGATCATCTTCCTGGGGTGGAGATGGGGAAGCAGGCATCGGGGGGGGGGGGGGGCCGGGGGGGGGGCTTAAATGGAGAACAGTTGGTGCAATTGGGAAGGAGCTTGGTGTACTTGAGGGGGAAAAGGCTATTGGCCATTGTGCCGACTGCTTAAAGAAGGGTATTTATGATGTCCTGAAATAATAAAACACAAAAATGAAGACTTAGAAAACCATTACCTGGGAGATCTCCTGTGTCCTTAACTGTCCCTGAGTCATTTCTCCAGTTTTCTTAAGAAGCTCCACCTCCTGTCTTCTCTGGAAGGGATGAGTAGTGGTGGTGGGCCAGGTGGGCAGGAGAGCTGGGAGGGGCCTGGGAAGTGGGAGCCAGGGTTTGGGGAGGGGGGTTAGCTGTCCCCTACACTAACCTTCCAACAGTCCCTTGGCTCAACCTTGGGACCATCCAGAGTCTACTTCATCCCACCTCTCCGGTACCAACAACATTCTCACCTGATCACTGTAATAGCTTCCTGTCTGGTCTCCTTCCTTCAGCCATGTATTAGTTGCATAACTAAATTCTCCTAAGAAACCCTGAGACCTCTGGACTTAACCGTATGGATTTTTGGCTCTCACAAAATCTCTTGTAGCCCAGCCCTGGCTTTCCTCCGCGGTCGATGCCAGGGTCAGGCTCCCTACGCTTTGCGATGCCATCTTAGCATGGGGTTTCTTTTTTTTTTTTTTTTTTTTTAAGATTTTATTTATTTATTTGCGAGAGAGACAATGAGACAGAGAGCATGAGAGGGGGAAGGGTCAGAGGGAGAAGCAGACTCCCTGCCGAGCAGGGAGCCCGATGCGGGACTCGATCCTGTGACTCTAGGATCATGACCTGAGCCGAAGGCAGTCACTTAACCGACTGAGCCACCCAGGTGCCCCAGCATGGGGTTTCTAATGGTGCAAGTTTACATAGTTTCTAGAAAAAAAGGCTGGAAAGTCCCCAACAGCTACTAATGCCCCAGCACATCACTTGCATTCATGTTTCATTAGCTCGAACTAATCGCGTGGTGCTAAAACCGGCAGGCATGGCAGTGAGGAACTCCTCTGGTTTTCTCCAAGTGCCCAGGCGGAGACCACCAGATCCGGGGGAGCACTAGTAATGTCTATCTCAAGCCCTTGCACCATCACTTTTTCTCAATTACAGAAAAAAGCGTGAGACTTTTGCAAATTCCTGCTGCTCCAGGTCGCCACACAATCCTTCACCTTGATCTTTTCTCAGCGAGAACCCTAACTCCTCTTTAAATTTTTTTTTAAAGATTTTATTTATTTGATAGAGCACAAGCAGAGGGAGAAGCAGGCTACCTGCTGAGCAGGGAGCCCAACGTGGGACTCGATCCCAGGACCCTGAGATCATGACCTGAGCTGAAGGCAGACGCCTAACTGACTGAGCCACCCGGGCGTCCTTAACTCCTTTAAATTGTGTCCTTCCCCCCAACAGACCATACTCCCCATTCCCTGCTTTAGTTGTTTTCTTGAAGCACTTAGACATTTCACTTTTGTCTGCATCCTCTAAAATATTAGCTCCACCAAGACAAGAGTTGTATCCAGTTTTTTTTTTTTTTTAAAGATTTTACTCATTTATTTGAGAGAGAGAGAATGAGAGAGAGCACATGAGAGGGGGGAGGGTCAGAGGGAGAAGCAGACTCCCTGCTGAGCAGGGAGCCCAATGCGGGACTTGATCCAGGGACTCCAGGATCATGACCTGAGCCGAAGGCAGTCGCTTAACCAACTGAGCCACCCAGGCGCCCGAGTTGTATCCAGTTTTTATCACTGCGGGATCCCAGCACCTCGAATCTCTCCTGCTTTCAAGCCCTAGGACCCTCTGCTGCCTTCCTCTATGTGGTCCCTGCGGGTCCTGAGCCTGCCGGGGATCTGCGTGGGTAAATCAACTTGCAGCTCACAGGATCCTCCCTCTGCAAGCTTTCAGATTTGACTTTCCTCCACCAGGTCATTTGCCATTCGTCCATCTGCTCTCACATCCGCATCGTTAATGGTTACACAGGTCTTCTGGTTGCGGTGAAGTTGGAGTTGGCTTTTCAGTTCCCTGTGTATTTTTATTTTGGGGTGATTTTTTTGTGGGGGCGGGGGATGACTTTCAAGAGGAAGAGGCAGTTAGGATGTTGCCATCTTGGAACTAGAGCAAGTATTTTTGCAATGATGGATCCATAAAATTAGTATCTTTTTCAGATCTTCATTTTATAACACCTTGACTTAAGCAAAACAAGTTTTTGTGTTTTTTTTTCATGATGGAGTTATAACGTGTACCTTGTGCTTGGCTGAAGACATGGTCTTGGAAGATCACTTATAAATTGAACTTTTATTGTATGTGGTGAGGCGAGTGGATTCAATATGTGATGAAGTTTGAGAGTTTTAAGGTACTTCGTCACTCCTTAATTTGTTTCGCCATTTTGATTCTTTTTGCCCTAACTGATCTCTCCACTTTCAGGCAAAGCACATCTGATAATAAGTATCTGTAGCCCAGAAATGATTTTCCTGGTAAAATTTGTTGAGTTGCCAGTTCTGCTCATAACTTTAACATGTGACATTTAAAAAAAACCCAAAATCTTATTTTTTTTTAAAGTAATCCCTCCCCCCAAGGTGGGGCTTGAACTCCGAACGCTGAGATCAAGAGTCGCACGCTCTTTCGACTGAGCCCGCCAGGTGCCCCTCATGTGTGACACTGGAATTCCTTCTTAAATGTACCTAATATGCCTTCACATTGTTGGGTGGTGAGGAAGCCTAAAGACAATTCTAAAATGCTGTAGACGTCCGTACGTTGTAGTACGAGTCGAAGCAGTGATCTAGTGGGAGTTGATAGGTTTGCAGGAAAGTTGGTGTGCTGCCTGGTTAGGCAAAGTTAGATACTTGTTTTATATTTGGCAGCAGGAATTCTCATAGCATTGACTGCCTGTGTGATTCTTTGGAACTCGTGTCCAAAGTAGTGGTTGGTGTGGATTTTTGCTTTGGATTCATATGAGTTATGTCATTTAATATCTGTGTGATTGTATTTTTTATTTATTTTTAAAATTTTATTTATTTATTAGAGAGAGAGCACAAGCAGGGGGAGTGGGAGAGGGAGAAGCAGACTCCCCACTGAGCAGGGAGCCCCACCAGGACCCTGGGATCATGACCCGAGCCGAAGGCAGACGCTCAACCGACAGAGCCACCCAGGCGTCCCTCACAACGCTGCTTTTCAACAGCATTCCCCAAAAATGGTCTTTTCACGCCATAGATATCTTTTAGGAATGATCAGAATATCTTCAAATACACGATTGTACTGGGGAATCATAAATAGTATGTTCACCTGCTATTACTTGCCTCTAATGTCCAAAGCCAAACTGGAAGAGGTACATGAATCACTTGAGGTAGAATTCAGACAGATAAAAATTAACTCTAGATGCTGAGAGACCAAGATCATAGGGCCCAGGTGTCTTTCTTTGTTATCATGTAACAAGGAGCCGGCGCTCATAACACGCAGAGGAAAAGGTCTCAGGTAGTCCGTGTGAGTCCGAGTCAAGCATCAGCTTCGCAGGGAAACTTAGTTCAGCATGGATTTCTCGGGCTGCTCCAGGAGCTGGGACGGACTGGCTAATGAAGAAGCCCCAGCACGTGTTAAAGGCGTGAGGCTCACCTGGGGATCTGGTTAACATGCAGGTTGTAATTGAGCAGGGCTGAGCGGGGACTGGAGCGCCTGCATGGCTAACCAGCTCCAGCTGAGGCCAGGGCGACTGACTGATCCCCGGCTCACCGCGTAGGCTTTAGCTGGGCTTTCAGATGCCTAAGGGACCTGGGATCGGAGGTACCAGAGCAGAATCCCTTTGCGGTGAAAATGGAGCCAGCTCGACTGGAATGGGAGCCGTACTCCAAGGTAGGCCTCCTGAGATTTACAGGTAAGGGCCACGTTTTCTTTTACTGCAGTTTTGAAAGCTTGGGCATTTAGGCAAACATTTAATTGAAACTCCCCACATTCTGTGTCGTATGGTATAAATGTTGAGGCTTCCAAAACAACGCAGAGGTTCTCGGGCTCTTCAGCTCTTTAAGGAAATCAGCCAATTTTCAGCATGTGTCTTTCGGAATGTGAATAGAATTTGCTTGATCCTGACCCGTGGTCCCCGAGGATACTAGAATGTGTTAGTTGCAAAATGTACCCACAGCTAAAAGACTTGCCTTGATAAAGGTCGATCATTTCAGAAGTTGGCCGTGTATTGACTGCTGTGTTCCAGAAACTAGGCTAACTGCGTATCAGAGACCTTATTTGAATTCTCCAACATTGCTAAGGAGAGTGTATCATTTGTTAAAAAACAAAATCCAGGGGCGCCTGGGTGGCTCAGTCGTTAAGCGTCTGCCTTCGGCTCGGGTCATGATCCCAGGGTCCTGGGATCGAGCCCCGCATCAGGCTCCCTGCTTCACGGGAAGCCTGCTTCTCCCTCTCCCACTCCCCCTGCTTGTGTTCCCTCTCTCACTGTGTGTCTCTCTCTCTCAAATAAATAAAATTAAAAAAAAAAAACCCTAACAAAATCCATCCGACTAAGTTTGGGGATCATTGGCTTTATCAAACAGTTCATGGATTGGGCAACATCTCGTGGGACAAGCCAAGGGACAGGTACAAAGCAGAAGGCTTTTATAGAAGGAGGGTGGGATAAAGTTTTTAGCAGAAGAAAAGGATTCTTACCGGTAAGACCGCTTTCCCATCTGGGAGGAAAGCAAGGGGTCTTGTCATGTAGATGACCTTATCTTCTTTTGGGGGGATGGAGAGGGTCCCCCTGAATGGCTGACTCCCAGGCACTGATTGAAACATACCTGACTGACTGATGGGTTAAGACCTTTCTGGGAGAGGCTGAAATGCAGTTTCATTGGGTACTAAGCCCCTTAAAATGACAGTAATTGAAAATATCATTTCCATCATTAAATCTTAGTTTTTGATGACAGCACAGAATTTCACTGTTGGATAGTTTGATTTTCTAGTCTTTGCTCTTACACTTTTTTTTTTTTTAAGATTTTATTTATTCATTTGAGAGAGAGCACGAGCCAGAGGGGCTGGGTGGTGGGAGAGGGAGAAGCAGACTCCCCACTGAGCAGGGGCCTGATGCAATGGGGGCTCAATCCAAGTGATGTAGGAAAGAGCGTTAGGATTCAAAGCCAACAGCCAAGAAAGAATTCTTGAGACATCTTTGGTGCACAAAGGTGGTTTTATTAAAGCACCGGGACAGGACCCGTGGGCAGAAAGAGCTACAATGGGGTTATGAGGAGGGGCCCACATTCAAGTTGGGGGAGGGGGTTAGAGATAGTGTAAGTCTCTAAGGAATTTTGGAAGCAAGGTTTCCAGGACCCTGAGGGGGCTAGCCATTGTTGGGAAAAGGTCATTTATTATCGTCTAATAAAACCTTAGTCATGAGACCCTTCAGATGTATATCAGTGGGTCATGTGCTTGGGGGATGATTGCCAACGTGTATCTTGGGATTTAGAGACAAAGAAGTTTCCAAAGGCATTTTTATATGTTAAAGTAGACTTAGAGGATCTGGGAGGGGGGAGAGGGTTGGGCTAGGATTGTTTTTTTGCCCTTAGCAAAGTATCAACATCTAGGCAGCTGAGTCCCTAGAGGAATGTCACTCTTCCTGTTTCAAGGACTTGTCAATGGGCTGTAGGTAGTAAGGAGATTTAGTATTTTTCTTCTGCTTTTGTTTCCCACCTCACGGGGACCCTGAGATCATGACCTGAGCTGAAGGCAGACGCTTAGCACTGAGCCCCCCCGGCGCCCCTCCTCTTATAATCTGACCAAGGTACAGGGTTTCAGAGTGGCCACTCCAAGGAGGAACGTGTCTGCATGTGTTCTGCTTCCTTGTCTGTAAAAATACCAGTCTTGTACAAAACAACGAGAACTTGAATGCTTTCCTGCTCTTGGGCAGGGCGTGCAATCTTCTTTCTCAGGGTCACCTTATACCATTGTTACTTGCTCTGCCTCTGAAAGCCTTTGAGTTTTTCAAGGCTCACAGGTTTGTTTGTTTTTTTAAGTAAGCTGTATACTCAGCGTGGGGCTCGAACTCACGACCCTGAGATCAGGAGTCGCATGCTCCACTGACTGAGCCAGCCAGGTGTCCCAGGGCTCAGAGGTTTGAAAGGGAGGCATAGTGAATTGGGAAGATGAGAAATTCTCAGTCTTTTTGAGATCTTTAGTGGGCTCAGCATGTAAGTATTTTCAAAGGAAACTAGGACTCTGAAGTTGGTAATGCCAAGTGATTTGTCGAGGATTTTGGTGGTAAGAAGTATTCATAGGCCATTTTCAGATACAGATGATCGATTCTAAAATGGATGGAGTTACTGGATTTTACCTAGGGGAAATTCCATAGTTATCTACAGAGTCTAGAACTACCGTCAGGTGGCGCCTTGTCCAGTCATGAGCAGAGACGTGTGTACTTTGGTGACGGTGCCCCCAAATCTGTCTTGATTCATATTCTATACTATCCTTCATGTTGTTCCTTTTCCCTAAAATATAAATTGCTTCCGAAAGTGTAGCCAGGGGGGCGCCTGGCTGGCTCAATAGGTAGAGCATGTGACTCTTGATCTCGGGTTGTGATTTTGAGTCCCATGTTGGGCGTAGAGCTTATTTTGCTGCTGAAAAAATTGAAAGGCAGAGAGGAGTGGTGGGGAAACAGGAAAGGACTTACTGCAGTGAGGCCAACACCAGGAAGGCAACGGACTGGCCTCTCAAGGACTGTGTCCAAAGCGCTGAAATACTTCCAGGTTTATATAAGGAAAACGCAGGACAAAGATCAGGTGCATAAGGGACGCCTGGGTGGCTCATTCAGTTAAGTGTCTGCCTTCGGCTCAGGTCATGATCCCAGGGTCCTGGGATCGATCTCGGTGTTGGGCTCCCTGCTCAGTGGGGAGTCTGGTTTTTCCCTCTGCCTGCCCCTCCCCCTGCTTGTGCTCTCTTTCTGACAAATAAAAAAAGCTTAAAAAAAAAATCAGGTGCATGCAGGTGGGCAGTGAAGGTCACCTCGATCCTTGTCTTGGGGTCTGTCACATGGGGTCTTGCTGGCCCAGGGCAGCCCTTATTGCTTGCAGGGGTAGTTTTATTCCCATCAGGGGATGCCTCACCTGCAGGGTCTTTGGCCAGAGATAAGAGATAAGCTGGAAAGAAGAACTTAATCCATTTAGAAAGTCTGAGGTCTAAAAGGAGGTGGTTGAAGCCCTTTTTGAAAAAGATTTTTATTTTTTTATTTTTTTACAGATTTTATTTATTTGACAGAGAGACACATATCAAGAGAGGGAACACAAGCAGGGGGAGTGGGAGAGGGAGAAGCAGGCTTCCCGCTGAGCAGGGAGCCCGATGCGGAACTCGATCCCAGGACCCTGGGATCATGACCTGAGCTGAAGGCAGATGCTTAAAGACTGAGCCACCCAGGTGCCCCTGAAAAATTTTTTATGTGTGAATATGAGGCAGGCAGAATGGGGACCCAGGGGAGGGTCCCACAGGACCAGCCAAGAGCGTCCTTGGCTTCACCCAGGATAGAACTCCAATGTGAGCCAGAAAAGGGAAAACGGAGTTTATCCAGTGGCGTGAGTGACAGAGAATAGATGGAATGTCTGGGAGACTCGGGAACCAAGAGAAGAGTAAATGTTATCATTGCTTGGGGTTAGGGGTTTATATTAGAAAAGGGTCTAGGGAATGTATTCCTTCAGGAATTCAAGGTAAGGTCTGATCACAGGTGAGTGTCAGGTGAACAGTGGGTATTACTCCATAAATTACTGAAGGTAGGGGTCTTGATGCCAGTCAAGCCAACTTTTGTTTGAAGCGAGTGTTCTGGAACATATTTGGGATCTGGCTCTTCTGAGGTGTTATCAGGTGCTTGGGGTCTTGGACGAAACTCAGACCATCAATAACTTTCCTGATTCCCCCTTGAATTGGAACATAGCTTCTTTGGCTTATTCAGAGGCAAAATCTAGATCATGAGTAAATAGGTCTAGCAGAAAAACAGCGACATGGAGCCTTCCTAAAATGGAGTCCCTTCAGCTTGCCTATCTCAAATAGTCTCATCGAAGCTCTGTTGGAGAAAACTGCTGCTCCTCCTGCAAAATTTTTTGCTTCATCCATTTTAATTCAACCAAAAGACACAAAAATCTCTCTTCAGGTTTTCAACCTATCCACAGTTCATTTGTGTGTAGTTTGACCACTGATGTTACTTGATACTTGAAAAGGTTATTTATGGAAATGAGAAAGATTTTCAGTCTATATTAACCTCCATATGTGATTTGGGGCAAAGAAAAAATCATCACATTGAACATGGTTCAACAAATTTTTTTTTTAAGATTTTATTTTTAAGTAATCTCTACACCCAATAGGGGGTTGGAACTCAGAACCCCAAGCTCAAGAGTGGCACGTTCTTCAAACTGAGCCAGCCAGGAGCCCCAGTCCAAAATGTTTTGGTGATGGAGATACATGAAATAAAGTTCAATTATTTGAGTCAATTATGTCAGTTCCCAATTAATCTAGGAACATAACTCACTGACCTAGACTTAATTTATGGGCTTTAATATTCTTAGATTATGGTTATCCATGATGTTGACCTTTTTAAAAAATTTTTTTTTTAATTTAAATTCTAATTAGTTAACATATCATGTAATGTTGGTTTCAGGAGCAAAATTTAGTGATTCATCACTTAAATAGAACACTCAGTCATCACAACAAGTGCCCTCCTTGGTACCCATCACCTGTTTCACCCATCCCCCACCCACCTCCCCAGTTTGTTCTCCAACTGGCCATTTTTCTAAGTCTTTCTAATCTAGGTTCCCTGTGATATAAGGACATTAGGCTACCTTTGGCATTCGGTGACTTC
Organism: Mirounga leonina; assembly: GCF_011800145.1. NCBI lineage: Eukaryota > Metazoa > Chordata > Mammalia > Carnivora > Phocidae > Mirounga > Mirounga leonina. The sequence goes on along the minus strand of NW_023270426.1, from coordinate 1,944,627 downwards.
ATTTGGATCTAGACACCTGGGGTATCTGCTCTTGCATTAATAGAAGAGGTGGGTGCAGGATGACTAGCTCAGACTAAAGCATTAGGTACTTACATGTGCTATAAAAATAGCGACCGAAATTAGGCAGGCCATCCTGGTCTTTACTAGGGAGCTTGGATTGCCAATGTGAGGGAATGTGTTACAGATTGGATCTCTTCTACACGGATGAGCTAAGTCTTTAGAGAAAGGTTAGAGAATCTAGATCATGGCATTTTTTCTCATGCTGACATTCTGGGAGAGAATTTTGAGTAATTTTAGACCATCTGTATTTGCTTTTAGGGTTTCAGGATTTTGCAATTCCAGGCTGTTAATTGACATTACCGACATAATGGAACTCTAACTCACATCATCCTCTCCCTTAGATCTTCTCATCTTTGCACTTGACTTCAGTAACCACCTCTTTGCCAATGGTTCCACAGTTTGTCTCCAGCCTAGACCCCTGAGACCCGACCCCATTTATATAACTGCCAATTTGCCATGGTGTGACTTTGTGGTTTATAATAAATACACATTTGGTCTTTGTCCCTGTTCCTGGCATGGAGCTCTTAAACCCTTGGAACTTCCTAAGGGAAGAGCTCACCAAAGATGCCCTCTGTTACGTTAATAAGGTGACTTTGGGATCGCACCTAAGGATGGGGGGGTGGTTGCTGGTGGACCCAGCCAGATAATTAGAGGGTTGGAACTTTCAGCCCCTCCCCACCCCACCTCTAGGGGCTGGAAATTGAGTTAAATCACCAGTGGCTGGTGATTTAATCAACCATGCTTATATAATGAAGATTTCATAAGAACCCAGAAGGAAGGGGTTTGGAGAGCTTCTGAGTTGGGAATCCATGGAAATTTGGGGAGAGTGGCATGCTCAGAGAGCTTGGAAGCTCTGTGCCCCTTTCCCAAAGGTATCCTTGTCCTATGCATCTCTTCCATCTGGCTGTTTCTGAGTTATATCTTTTTATAACAAACCGGTGATCCAGTAAGTAAAATGTTTCTCTGAGTTCTGTGAGCTACTTTAGCAAATTCATCTGTCCCAAGGAGAGGGGTCATGGGAATCTGATTGATAGCCAGTGGCTCAGAACCACAGGTTACTACCTGGACTTGTGATTGGCCTCTGAAATGGGAAGAAGGCAGTCTTGTAGGACTGGGCCCTTTGTTAAATAACAAAATTCAACCAAGTACATTCGAAGATCTCATTGGCTTTATTGAATGATTCATGAATCGGGCAGCATCCCATCTAGCAAGTAGAGGGGAGTTCTGAGGAGTTGTACAGAATGGGAAAGTTTTCATGAAAGGAGCATAAGGCAAGGAAATTATTAGCACAAGAAAAGGAAGGTTCTAGGTGAGGCTGCTTTCTAGGGGGGAATAGCAGATGATCTCTTTCTCTGGGGGCATGGAAAGGAACTGAGTGCGGACTCTGTGTGGATTGAAAAAAATTCCTGACTGACATGTTAAGACTACATTTCTGGGGGAGGTCAAAAATGCAATTATATTATGTATTAAGCACTGGTTTGGGAACTTGGGTCTAAGTGACACCATTTTGGGCCTCTGGGTTTTTTTGTTTTGTTTTTTTAGTCTTTGTTGTTGTTTTGTTTTTAATACCTTGAACTGTAGAATCTGATGCTTTGTCTGGGTAGGTAGTGTCAGAATTGAGTTAAATTGGAGACACCCAGCTATTTATCCAGAGAATCACTTGGATGTGTGAAGAACCCCGCCCCCCACATTGGAATCGGGTGTAGACCCTTACACAGACATGTGTATGGCCCAGTGGTACCTCATAAATAAAGTGCAATTTCCCAGGACTTTCTTTTTTTTTTTTTTTTAAGATTTTATTTATTTATTTATTTGAGAGAGAGAATGAGAGAGAGAGAGAGAGCATGAGATGGGGGAGGGTCAGAGGGAGAAGCAGACTCCCCGCCGAGCAGGGAGCCTGATGCGGGACTCGATCCCGGGACTCCAGGATCATGACCTGAGCCGAAGGCAGTCGCTTAACCAACTGAGCCACCCAGGCGCCCCACAATTTCCCAGGACTTTCAACCCTTGCGCTGCCAACTTGGCAATTCTTATCAAAAGACAAGCTATTAAAAATCTTTTATTTAGCCCTCTCGAGCTTCTCCCCGGGGTGGCCACGCGGGAGGGAGGCCGAGATGGCAGATGAGATCGCCAAGGCTCAGGCCAAGCGGCCTGGTGGCGACACAATCTTCGGGAAGATCATTCGCAAGGAAATCCCAGCCAAAATCGTTTTTGAGGATGACCAGTGTCTTGCTTTCCATGACATTTCCCCTCAAGCACCAATTCATTTTCTGGTGATACCCAAGAAACCTCTATCTCAGATTTCTGTAGCAGAAGATGATGATGAAAATCTTCTTGGACATTTAATGATTGTTGGAAAGAAAGGTGCTGCTGATCTGGGCCTGAAAAGGTTTATCGAATGGTGGTGAATGAAGGTTCAGATGGGGGACAGTCTGTCTATCATGTTCATCTCCATGTTCTTGGAGGTCGGCAGATGAATTGGCCTCCTGGTTAAGCATGTTTTAAGGATAATTTTCCCTTCTCTAGGCAATGGTCAATATTTCCCAGTGCCAGTATGTTAAACAGTATACTTACTTTTGCCTGTGTATGGAGAGATTGAGGAAATAATTTTTAAAACCCATACATAATAAAAGACAGTGTTGCATGGTTTACAGTAAAAAAAAAATCTTTTATTTATTACTATTTTTAAGTAATGTGGCGCCCAATGCAGGGTCCAACGTGGGGCTTGACCTCACAACCCTGAGATCAAGACCTGAGCTGAGATCAAGAGTTGGATGCTTGGCTGACTGAGCCACCCAGGTGCCCCTATTACAAATCTTTTACAAGATAGAATAGTGCAAAAGTACAGCATCCTTTCTTGATCAAAACTCTTCAGAGTATAGGGATAGAGGGTACACACCTCAATATCATAAAAGCCATCTATGAAAAACCTACAGCGAATATCATTCTCAATGGGGAAAAACTGAGAGCTTTCCCCCTAAGGTCAGGAACGCGGCAGGGATTCCCACTATCACCACTGCTATTCAACATAGTTATTGGACGTCCTAGCCACAGTAATCAGACAACAAAACGAAATAAAAGGCATCCAAATCAGCAAAGAAGAAGTCAAACTCTCACTCTTTGCAGATGATATGATACTTTATGTGGAAAACCCCAAAGACTCCACCCCAAAACTGCTAGAACTCATACAGGAATTCAGTAAAGCGGCAGGATATAAAATCAATGCACAGAAGTCAGTGGCATTCCTATACACCAACAACAAGACAGAAGAAAGAGAAATTAAGGAGTTGATCCCATTTACAATTGCACACAAAACCATCAGATACCTAGGCATAAATCTAACCAAAGAGGCAAAGGATCTGTACTCAGAAAACTATAAAATACTCATGAAAGAAATTGAGGAAGACACAAAGAAATGGAAAAACATGCCATGCTCATGGATTGGAAGAACAAATACTGTGAAGATGTCAATGCTACCTAGAGCAATCTACACATTCAATGCAATCCCCATCAAAATACCATCCAAATACCATTTTTCAAAGAAATGGAACAAATAATCCTAAAATTTGTATGGAACCAGAAAAGACCCCAAATAGCCAGAGGAATGTTGAAAAAGAAAAGCAAAGCTGGCGACAACACAATTCTGGACTTCCAGCTCTATTACAAAGTTGTCATCATCAAGATAGTATGGTACTGGCACAAAAACAGACACATCGATCAATGGAACAGAATAGAGAGCCCAGAAATGGACCCTCAACTCTATGGTCAACTCATCTTTGACAAAGCAGGAAAGAATGTCCAATGGAAAAAAGACAGTCTCTTCAACAAATGGTGTTGGGAAAATTGGATAGCCACATGCAGAAGAATGAAACTGGACCATTTCCTTACACCACACACAAAAATAGACTCCAAATGGTTGAAAGACCTCAGTGTGAGACAGGAGTCCATCAAAATCCTAAAGGAGAACACAGGCAGCAACCTCTTTGACCTCAGCCGCAGCAACTTCTTCCTAAAACATAGCCAAAGGCAAGGGAAGCAAGGGCAAAAATGAACTATTGGGACTTCATCAAGATAAAAAGCTTTTGCAAAGCAAAGGAAACAGTCAACAAAACCAAAAGACAACCGACAGAATGGGAGAAGATATTTACAAATGACATATCAGATAAAGGGCTAGTATCCAAAATCTATAAAGAACTCATCAAACTCAACACCCAAAGAACAAAGAATCCAATCAAGAAATGGGCAGAAGACATGAACAGACATTTTTCCAAAGAAGACATCCAAATGGCCAACAGACACATGAAAAAGTGCTCAATATCGCTCAGCATCAGGGAAATCCAAATCAAAACCTCAATGAGATACCACCTCACACCAGTCAGAATGGCTAAAATTAACAAGTCAGGAAATGACAGATGTTGGTGGGGATGCGGAGAAAGGGGAACCCTCCTACACTGTTGGTGGGAATGCAAGTTGGTCAGCCACTCTGGAAAACAGTATGGAGGTTCCTCAAAAAGTTGAAAATAGAGCTACCATATGATCCAGCAATTGCACTACTGGGTATTTACCCCAAAGATACAAAAGTAGGGATCCAAAGGGTACGTGCACCCCGATGTTTATAGCAGCAATGTCCACAATAGCGAAACTGTGGAAAGAGCCAAGATATCCATCGACAGATGAATGGATAAAGAAGATGTGGTATAGGGCACCTGGGTGGCTCAGATGGTTAAGCGTCTGCCTTCGGCTCAGGTCATGATCCCAGCGTCCTGGGATTGAGTCCCGCATCGGGCTCCCTGCTCCTTGGGAGCCTGCTTCTCCCTCTGCCTCTCTCTCTCTCTCTCTCTCTGTCTCTCATGAATAAATAAATAAAATCTTTAAAAAAAAAAAAGAAGATGTGGTATATATATACAATGGAATATTTATGCAGGCATCAAAAGGAATGAGATCTTGCCATTTACAACAACGTGGATGGAACTGGAGGGTATTATACTGGGCAAAATAAGTCAAACAGAGAAAGACATGTATCATATGACCTCACTGATATGAGGAATTCTTAATCTCAGGAAACAAACTGAGGGTTCCTGGAGTGGGGGGTGGGGTGGGAAGGATGGGGTGACTGGGTGATAGACACTGGGGAGGGTATGTGCTCTGGTAAGTGCTGTGAATTGTGCAAGACTGTTGAATCTCAGATCTGTACCTCTGAAACAAATAATGCAATATATGTTAAGAAAAAAAAAGAAGAAGAAGAAGGTAGCAGGAGGGGAAGAATGAAGGGGGGGAAATCGGAGGGGTAGACGAACCATGAGAGACGATGGACTCTGAAAAACAAACTGAGGGTTCTAGAGGGGAGGGGGGTGGGAGGTTGGGTTAGCCTGGTGATGGGTATTGAGGAGGGCACATTCTGCATAGAGCACTGGGTGTTATGCACAATGAATCATGGAACACTACATCTAAAACTAATGATGTAATGTATGGGGATTAACATAACAATAATAATAATAAAAAAAGATAGAATAGTGCAGGGATGCCTGGGTGGCTCCTTTGGTTAAGCATCTGCCTTTGGCTCAGGTCATGGTCCTGGGTCCTGGGATCGAGCCCCACATCAGGCTCTCTGCTCAGCGGGGAGCTTGCTTCTCTCTCTCCGTCTGCCGTTCCCTCTGCTTATGCTCTGTCTCTCTCTGTCAAGTGAATGAATAAAATATTAAAAAAAAAAAAAGAATAGTGCATCAAAGAGATAATCTAGAAGATCCATTTGGTGTCTTCAATCACTCATCAAAGTGCACTAGAAAATTTTGTCATCAAATCTCTATACCACTTCTGGAAGCCTAATAAGTTATAGATAAAGGCTGATGGCTTCTCTGGTAAATACTCCCCACCTCCCTAACTCAGTGCCACTTAAATCCTGGTTCAGTTGCTCTCCTGGATTTTTGCCAACAATGTTTTCATTTGGCACGCTTTTTGGATCCACCACCTGGGGATCCTGGTGCTGTGTAAGGAGCTCTGCCTGGAGCGAGGGAGGCTTGAGTTCAAACAGCAGACCTGCTCCTCCTAGGGGGTGACCTTGGCACAGTTTCATGACCCCTCAAAGCCAGTTTCCTCATCCCAAAATGGGTAGGGTTTTGAAGTAATGTATGCCTAGTGTATAAGTACTCAGTGAGTGTTACCTTCACAAAACCCCAGTTTCTCTAGAAGATTCTTTACAGTTCTGTCACCAGTGGAATTTATGTCTTAGCTCTATTCAGTAACATGAGCATTCCTTTGATCTTGGTAGGTTGGAGAAATAAGATTTTTTTCTTCCTTCTGTTTTGCTTCTTGTCTGGTGGTGAGTGTCGTGTTAATACAGAATATGTTTGAAGGAAAAGGAGATTTTTTTCCTGGTATTTGAACCATTTTATTTTTTGAGCTAGACCAGTCTGTGGGATGAGGTGGTGGAAAGTTGCTCTTAGATTGCTGTATTGCTTCTCGAGCAGTGACCTTGGAAGGACGTGTTGAGATGATTTCCCTCCGTAGTTTGCTTGGCATGGCATTTGGCATATAGTAGGTGCTCCACCAAGTCCAGACATAGTCACATCACGACGTCCACATTAACATCTGCATGGCAGTCTTGACTTGTAGACTGGCAGCCCCGGAGGTATCAGACATAGACTCCGGATCAGGTTTGCTTGCTTGCCCTCTTACCCCCTAACCCCCTCTTCTGTCAGTGAGTAAAAGACTTGAATAGACATGTTATGAGAGAGGAAATCTAAAAGACCAGTACATGTTCAGGGATAGGGAAAAACAGCATCACATTGAGATATCACAGATCAGATTGACTAAAAATTTGAAGTCTGATAATAGGGTCACCTGGTGGCTCAGTAGGTTAAGTATCTGTCTTTGGCTCAGGTCATGATCCCGGGGTCCTGGGATTGAGACCCGCATTGGGCTCCCTGCTCTGAGGGAAGCCTGCTTCTCCCTCTGCCCCTCCCCTGCTTTTACACTCTCTTTCTCAGTCAAATAAATAAATAAAATCTTTAAAAAACATAAAGTCTGATAATAAAAAATATTTGCAAGGCTATGGATCAGTAGGAGCTTGTACATTGTTAGTGGGGGGTAAATTGGTACAACTGTTTTTGGATAATAATTTGAAGATTTGCCTACCCAACAACCTAGCAGTTCTCCTCATAGGTATATGTCCTAGAGATTTCGTGCTCATGTCCATCTGGATACAGGTACTAGAAAGCTCATCGTGAGGCTCCTGGGTGGCTCAGTCAATTAAACGTCCAACTCTTGGTTTCTGCTCAGGTTATGATCTTCATGTCCTGGGATTGATCCCTGAATTGGGCTCCGAGCTCAGTGTGGAGTCAGCTTGCAATCCTCTCTCTCCCTCTCCCTCTTCCCCTCCTCCACACGCACACCCTCTCTCTCTATCTCATATAAGTAAATCTTTAAAAAAAAAAAAGAGCATCATCCAACCTGGAAATGAACCCAGATGTTCATCAGGAGTAGAATAAAGTAAATAATGAAACATTTGTACAATGGAATACTACAGAGAGCCGTGAAAATTAACTTCAACTGCATACAACAAAGTAAATGAATCTTACAGTGTTGTGCAAAGGAAATACAGTTCTCTATGCCTGTATGACATTTATATCAAGTTCAGAACCAGATTCAACCTGAATTTATTAGAACATAACCCCATGAGGGGAAGGATCTTTATTACTATTAATTTCAAGTGCTTAGAACTGAGACAGACTAGCACATATTAGATGCTCAGTGAAGATTGAATAACCTTAACCGTGTTGTTTAGGGATATATATGTGGGTGCCGAAATATAAAGAGAAACCATTACCATAAAAGTCAGGATAGGGTTACTGGTAGGGATGAGGGAGGAAGTTAGGAGTGGGAAGGAATGGCCAGGGAGGTGTCTTCCGAAGTGCTGGTAATTTCTTGACCTGGGTGGTGATTTTAGGAGCATTCACTTTAATTTACTCCTTAAACTATACATTTGTTTTATGTGTGTCTTATATGTAATATTTCACAGTGAAAGAACTAACGCAACAGTCTTCTAGTTTATTTGGTTTCATTTTTATATCCTTGTTTTGGAGCATAGGCGAGAGAAAGGTACAAGTGGGGACTTTGGGAAGATCACATGGCAACCATTCTCGCTGGGTCTGTAGGGGAATATGGTGGACCCTTTATTAGACACCAGCAACCACAGAGGTTTTCATTTGTTTGCACCAGGGCATCTTGGGGGTGGCTTGGGTACCACAGACCTGGGTTCAATTCCTTCTTCTTTTTTTTCTTTTTTTAAAAGATTTTATTTATTTATTTGAGACAGAGAGAGAGAGAGAGCGAGCGAGCATGAGTAGGGGGAGGGGCAGAGGGAGAAGCAGGCTTCCCGCTGAGCAAGGAGCCTGATGCAGGGCTCCATCCCAGGACCCTGGGATCACGACCTGAGCCGAAGGCAGATGCTCAACTGACTGAGCCACCCAGGCACCCTCAGCTCGATTCCTTCTTTACCACCTACTGGCTGTGTAATCCAGGTGATCTAGAAGTAGACTGTTTCTTCCGCAGTGAAATGCATACGACCAGAGCCACCGAATAGGGTTGGAGAGATTAAGTGAGGATTGAACAAGATAAGCCACGTATAATGCATGTTCACTTCCAGGGCCTCAGCTAGCCCCTGGGGTGCTTTTGTGTGAGTCAGAAAAGGCATCTTCCTCACAGACACTGCCTCGGGGGGTACCCAGCCTGGTGAGCAAATGGCCATATTGTGTGGATTTAGGAAGAGGCACCCGGGGGAGTGGGGATGGATGAAACAGGGGAAGGGGATTAGAAGGTACAAACTTTTAGTTATAAAATAAATAAGACATGGGGATGCACTGGACAGCATAGGGGATATAGTTAATAATACTGTAACAACTTTATGTGGTGATGGTTGGTAATGGTGATGGATGGCTGGTAATCACTGAGGTGATCACTTCGTAGTGTATAGAAATGTTGAATCCCTATGCCATATGCCCGAAAACTAGCGTCACATTGTGTGTCATGTACACGTCAATAGCTGAGTTCTGGCCCCACCTCACCCCCTTGCCCTGAATACTGCTCTTCCGGCAATAAATTGCGGAACTCTGCAGCCACCTGGTGGGCTTGGCATAGAGCAAGTGTTTCCTGTAACTGCCACGATACAGACCCAAATTCCTGTCCACTGAAAACACAAGCTAGGCATCCGCTGAGCATCCTTGGCGGAAATAGAGCTCAGTTCTTTGTGTTTGAGTTTTTATTTTATTATTTATTTATATTTTTTTAGAAAAGATTTTATTTATTATTTGAGAGAGAGCACAGACAAGCAGGGGCAGGAGGGGTAGAGGAAGAGGAACAGGGAGACTCCTCGCTGAGCAGGGAGCCTGACATGGGGCTCGATCCCAGGACCCCGAGATCATGACCTGACCCGAAAGCAGACGCTTAACCGACTAAGCCCCCCAGGAGCCCCCGGAGTTTTTTTAAACCACTCACAGGAATCATCGTTGGTTGACCCTATTGTGGTGGTATTTTAAAAAAATTATTTATCTAAAAATTTTTTTAAATCTCTAAACCCAACGTGGGGCTCGAACTTAGAACCCCGAGATCAAGAGTCACGTGTTCTATTGACTGAGTCAGCCTGGCACCCCTCCTATTGTGTTTTAAAATACAGTTTTACTGGAAAGAGTGGTGACTGGGAAACCTTCAGATCCCTGGCTCTGGTCTTGGAGCTGGACCTGGAAGATGTGAATAGTAAATCTGTTTTTCAGGGGCGCCTGGGTGGCTCAGTCGGTTAAGCGACTGCCTTCGGCTCAGGTCATGATCCTGGAGTCCCGGGATCGAGTCCCGTATCGGGCTCCCTGCTCGGCGGGGAGTCTGCCTCTCCCTCTGACCCTCCTCCCTCTCATTCTCTCTCTCTCAAATAAATAAATAAAATCTTTAAACAAAAAAAAAAAACAAATCTGTTTTTCAGTTTCCTCCTCTTTTTTTTTTTTTTTTTTAAAGATTGATTGATTTGGAGAGTGTGCAGAGGGGTAGGGGCAGAGGCAGAGGGAGAAAGAATCTCAAGCAGACTCCCTGCTGAGAGCAGAGCCCACGTGGGGCTCCCATCTCATGACCCCAAGATCATGACCAGAGCTGAAACCAAGAGTTGGATGCTTAACAGAGCCACCCAGGCGCCCCACAGTTTCCTCATCTTTAAAATGGGAGTTGAACTGGAACTATGTGCGTGTACCTTGCTGGGTGGGAGCAGGGGTGCTTCTGTTAGCTGGATGGGACATGATGCGGGTGGGGCTGTGCCGAATGGGTGAGGCCAGGAGGCCCCCCCAACTTCACCCCACAAAAGACATTACCTTCTAACTTTTTTTCTAAAATACAAAATTCTGGGGGCACCTCAGTGGCTCAGTCATTTAAGCGTCTGCCTTTGGCCTGGGTCATGATCCCAGGGTCTTGGGATAGAGCCCTGCGTCCGGCTCCTTGCTCTTCGGGGAGCCTGGTTCTCCCTCTCCCTCTGCCCCTCCCCCTACTTGTGCTCCTTCTCTCTTGCTCACTCTCTCTGTCAAATAAATAAATAAATAAAATCTTTAAAAAATATATATAAAATCCTGTATGAGTGTACTGGGTGATGCTCTTAAGCCCTTCTTTGAACATTCTCTGATTCTTAAGATGTCTGGATGGGAGCCTAATACAGAGATTAACATGTGAGTTTGGGTGTCAGACTCGGTTCTACTCCCTTCCTTCAAATGGACCTTGAGCAAGTTACTACCTCCAGGAATTTCGGGTTGCTTTGAAGATAAAATGAGTAATATGTTTTGCAGAAACATAAATGCTGAAAAAAATGTTAATCATTTTATTTTATTTTAATTTTTAAAAATTTATTTATTTATTTGAGAGAGAGAGGATGAGAGACAGAGCACGAGAGGGAAGAGGATCAGAGGGAGAAGCAGACTCCCCGCCGAGCAGGGAGCCCGATGCAGTACTCGATCCCGGGACTCCAGGATCATGACCTGAGCCGAAGGCAGTCGCTTAACCAACTGAGCCACCCAGGCACCCAAATGTTAATCATTTTAATTGAGAATTGCATAGGGCCTGGTATCATAAATTTTGCCTTTTCCATAAACCTCATAACCAGTCTTCCAAGATAAGAGGTGTCCTCAAAATTGACCTTGCCTTGTCAGTAGTGTGTCGAGTAACCCTGTATTTTTTGCAGTTTCAGACCCTGAGGAGGGCGTGCTGCCCCAGAGAAAGGGGAATGTGTTCCCCAAGCAGTGAGGGAAAGTAGGTTGACTTGTTTTCTGCGGTTCCGGTGATGAAGCTTAATTAAGTAATAAATTCCCTGACCTCCCTCCTTCTCTGCTGCGGAGTGATTCCGTTTAACGACGTCTGGGAGAAATTTCACTTCACTCTACCTCCCTGATTTTGAATTCTCAGTGCCTGGGTGAAATTCTCTCTTGGAAAACAAACAAATGACCCCCCCTCCCCCCCCCCCCCTGCCAAAAACAATAGTTTGGTTTTGATGGCGGGGTGATCGGGCAGTGAGAGCAGAAGCTGATAGGGACTTTGGGTTTTGCTTACAGAGTACTTCACCTGGGAAATCCCAAGTTTTAACAGCGCAAGTAAAAAATCGGAATTAAGTGACTATTCTTGGGGTTTTCAGAACAGTTGGAGAGCAGGTCCTTCGCAGTGCCCAGGTGAATTCCGGATGGCACTTCGTTTTCTTTCATGTACTCTTTGGATTCTTTTCTTTAATTGGGCAAATGTAACTGGGAGGACATAGCAACAGTTGGTTATGAGTAAGTGGCAAGTAGATTCTCCCTGAGGACGTTGTCCCCAGTGCTGGAATGCAGCCCAGCCAGGAGCACGCCCCCAGCTCAAACCTCAGTTGAACATTTTGACCAGAAGGGCCAGAATATTGCCCTGATGTGTGATCTATTTGTGGGTTCGTAAAAGAATTAATGGTAATTACACAGTGTCATAGAAACCTACAGTTAACAGTAACTGTTGCCCTTTTGGGTACTGGTTGGAAAGTGAACATGAACGTTTCCAGGGACTGTAATTTTCCGTAAGTATAAGGTAGAGATGGGGGCACCTTTAGAAGGAGCAGCTCATTTCCTTGACAAGTTTTGACTCAGAAATTTTTTTTTTAAATTCCACATTTGTGGTAAGTGGTTGATGGCTATGTGAATCTTGCCTCTAGAATATAGAATCTTTTGTCCTTCATGGAGGATAATCTTAAAACTCTTTATGTACCTTGTATTAAATATTGTTTGTGTTCTTTTCTGTATACAACCTCAGGCTATTGGATTCAGTGTTTTTAAGTTGGCAAACAAGGCAGACAAAAGGCTTATCTGGGTTTTGTTAACGGGGAGATTCAGTGTGTTAAAATGGCTCCTGTCTTATCAGTCAGGGTCCAACCAGGAGACCAAAACCACACAGTAATTTGAAAAGGAAAAAAGCATAACTAGGAACTCTTACAGGCACTGAGGTAACAGGGAACTTGGCTAGTCAGGACTAAAGAAAATGTTATAGCAACTCTAGGGGCCAGCTGCCACCCCTAGGGAGTGAGGGAGCTCACTCAAGGGGAGAGCAGATCTAAGAGACCCTCCCACTCCCCCCCAACCCCTCCCAACCCCCCTTTGTCAGGTCTCTGGGCCGAGTTCCAGACCTGTGTGGACCCCCTCCACGGTGGAGACCCCCCGTGTAGCTGTGACCCACTCCACGGTGGAGACATCACTGAAGAGCCACATGGGTGGAACTTGCTAGAGATAGGTCTTCTGGGGATGCTGGGGGAAGCTGTTCAAAGGGAGGTGCCATGCTCAGGGACCAGAGGGGGTGTCGGAGGAAGCTGACGGGGAGCTGCTGCTGGCTGCCAGCCCCCTGCCCCCTACATCGCCTGAGCCGGGAACTCCAGCAGCTAGCAGTTAGGCCCTACTTGAGGAGATGGCTGAGGAGCCCCGAGGAGCCAGGAAGAAAACTCATCCCCAGCCAGTGTTCCTCCCACGCCCTCTACTGACGAAGCATAACACTGTGCCAGTTGACAAAGGCCAGACACAGCTCCCTCTCTTTGGGGCGCAGGCGGACTGGGACCCGCGTGGCCGTAAGTTAGCTACAGTCCCACTGCGTTTTCTACACCTTTCAATAGTACAGGGCATTCAGAGCGATCTGCTATCCTGACAGTATAACCACTGTCCACATTGTCCCTGCTGTGCCCGGGGGGGGGGGGGGGCCTGGGGGCTGAGGACATACCGTGAATTAAGCATTTGGTGATGTCTACCTCATAGTTCATGGGGAGAAGAGCCCCCCTTGATGAATAAGCAACCTTGGCCATGGGAGTCCACTGGCCGAGACTGGGGTCTGGGAAATTCTTTGGGAAGCAGGGAAGGCATAGGAGGTGTAAGAAATTATTAGGGGAATGATGACTTTACTAAGGCTGGAGGGTGTGATGCAGGAAAGGGATTGCTCTAGACTGAATCTGTGGTCTCCCCCCTCCCCCCACCAAGATTCATAGTGGATGATGGTATTAGCAGATGAGCAGGCAGGGCCTTTGGGAGGTGACTAGGTCATGAGGGCAGAAGATTTATGAATGATCAGAGTGTCTTTATTGAAGAGACCCCACCCGGAGCTCCCTCTCTCCTTCATGGGAAGACACAGCTGGGCTGTTTAGGAACCAGGAAGCTAGCCCTCCCTAGACACCAAATCTGGCAGTTCCTGATCTGTTTGCTTTCATCTGTGATACACACTGGGTAGGCCGATCAGGTTTTGATTGAATAGCCTCTTCTACTTAAAAGACAAATGTCATGTAAGGGTGGTTGAAAAACCATTAAAAAGCATATAGGTGAATAGGTAATTAAAATGCAAACCTCCCTTGGAAACCCTGGGTGGCGCCCTCAGTTAAGCACCCAACTCTCGGTTTCGGCTCAGGTCCTGATCTCAAGGTCATGAGATCGAGCCCCGTGTTGGGCTCCACACGCACCGTGGAGTCTGCTTGGGATTCTCTCTCCTTCTCCCTTGCCCCTCCTGCTTGTGCTCTCTTTCTCTCTCTCTTAAATAAATCAATACATCTTAAAAAAAAATTCAAGCCTCCCTTTATCTCTGGTGCCCACGCAAGGTCAGAGTGGGAGGCTGGCAGCAAGAGAGACTCTGAGATACACGCCCCTCTGTGTGGTTCCGTCGTGTTTGGTGTGTTTCCCAAGCTTCTCATTGCCGCCTTATCCATCACTGAGAATTCCACCAGATGGGACAGCTGAGGATCTGTAGACAATTACATGAAACACACTCTGGTATCATTTCCCACTCACTTCTTCAACTGAACTTTTCCACCCTTTCTCTTACTTCTAGAACAAACCACTAAAGAGCTCCCATACTTGCTATTTCCTTGCTTCTTCCCACTGTTTCTTGAACATAATCCATTCTGGCTTTCGTCCCCTCCATTCAGGGCTGGTTGTGGATTTGTGGACCTGAAGCTTCTATAGTTTTTTGGGGGGGTTGGGGTAGCCTCTGTAAGAAAATGAGTATCAAATTATGAAGCAGAAGTAGGCATGGAAAGAAGTGTTTAGGATGAGAAAATGAGTGGTGACATCTTACGAATTTAAAAAAGCTGGTAAATACTGCAAATATTGCAAAATCCAGGAAAATAGTATATTTTGTCAAGTGACATTCTTTTATACAACTTTCCCCCTACATTTCTGGGTTCTGTATGCTCTTTGTTTCCTCATCGGATAAAATTTTATAATCTTCTAAAGAGGGAATATAGGAGCACCTGGGTGGCTCCGTTGGTTAAGCGATGGACTCTTGACTTGGGCTCAGGTCATGATCTTAGGGTCGTGAGATCGAGCCCTGAGTCGGGCTCCTCGCCGGGTGTGGATCCTGCTTGAGATTCTCTCTCTCCCTCTCCCCTTCTCTGCCTCCCTCTCTAAAACATAAAAAAAAAATAAATAAATAAAGAGGGAATATAAGGATAATTTAGTTTTTCCTCTAGCATAGTTGATCACTGTTTGTTTGTTTGTTGATAATGGGGATACATAAAACCTCTAGCTTTACCCAAGGCTTGGGTATTCTTTGTGTTACTGCTACAGGCTGGTACCTGACAAACATGGGACCTCTCAAAACTCTACTGTGCATCATCCACATACAAAAGGAAATAAAAGGCATATATTAATAATTGTATTCACAGCATTATCGAGTCTATTCTTGACAGGAGAGAATTTTCATTTTTGACAACGTTGGGATGAGAACAAATAGCCTGCTCATACATCAACAAGTTTCTTGGTCCATACATTTCCAACCGCCCCTCTTTTCCGCTGCCTGACTATTCATTGTGCAGGTTGCCTGATCCAGGGACTGTTGATCGGTCCTGCCTTTACCTCTCAGCACTGCCTTCTCAGGAAAACACGTTTTCTCTTGCTTTCTACAACTTCATATTCTCCTGGTCTCTGCTTTTGTCCCAGGCTGTTCCTTTTCTGTCTCCTCTGTGCCACAGAGCTCAGTACTTGGGCTTCCTCTTGCTTAAACTCACTCGCTAGTGATCCTGTCCTGCCTCGTCCTTGTACATACTGGTTATAAATTGACGCCTCTCAAATCTACACCCCTGGCTTGGACCTCTCCCTGAGCCTTAGACATGTAAGTTATTGATCTGCTATTTCCCTTCTTGCCTGTCTCACGAGCATCTCAAAAAAAAATGAGTATGTTCAGAGATACAGCTTTCCGGTTATGGGATGAATAAGTCACAGGAATGTAGTCACTGGTATTTAAAAAAAAAAAAAATTTATTTGAGATAAAGTGAGAGAGAGCATGAGCACGAGCTGCAGGGCGCTGGTGGGCAGAGGGAGAGGGAGAAGCAGGGAGCCTCATGCGGGGAATGGATCTGGGCACTCCGGGGTCATGACCTGAGCCAAAGACAGACGCTTCACCGACTGAGCCACCCAGGTGTCCCTCGTCAGTGGTATTGTAGTAATGACCGATGGTGACCGATGGTGGCTACACTCGTGGTGAACACAGCATAACGTATAGATTTGTTGAATTACTATGTTGTACACCTGAAACTAATGTAACATTCTGCGTCAACTATAGTCAAATAAGAAAAAAAGGAGTATGTGCACAATGAAACCCAATGCCGCCATTTACTCAGTAGGTCAGTCTCAAGTGGAGTGGTCACTGTTTGATTTCTCTCTTTGCCCCTCCTACACGTCATTGCCAAGTGCTCAAGCCTACCTTCAAAATCTGTTCTGGATCTGGCGATTTTCACGGCCTCCGCCACCCCCCCCCCCCGCCTCCCCCGCCAGCCACCCTGGGTCCAAGACCATTGCCACCATTGCCTGAATATCTGTCATTGCTCCCCAGCTGGGTCCCTGGTCCTCGCTTGCCCCTTACAGACAGTTCTCCCTCATCCTCTGCTCAGAAGCCCTTGGATTCCCATCGCAGTCAAACCATCGTTCTAGGTGTTACCACGATTAGGCTCCATGTCAGTGGTTCTCAAAGTGTGGTCCCCAGGCTGGCAGTATCACCTGGGAACTTGGTAGAAATGCACATTGTCAGAGTCCGCCTACTGAAGCAGAAACTCTGGGGTGGGGCAGGAGGGGCAGCCATCCGTGTTCTCATGCACCCTCTGGCTGATTACCAGGTGGGCTCCGTGGGTCTGCATAGCCCGTCCCGTGGCTGGGCCTCCGCCTCATCTCCTAGGGCGCCCCTTTGCTCATCACATTCCTGTCTCCCTTGCCTGGTTCCTCCTGGAACAGGGGCCAATGAAATCCTCAGAGCTTTGGCCCTTGAGGGTCCTCAGCCTACACCCTATTTCCCCCAGCCGTGTGGATGGCTCTCCCCTTGCTTCAGGCCCGGCTCTGTGCAGAGGGCTTTCGTGGCCACTCTGAGTCGCTTGCCCTTGCCTCTTTCCTTAGCCCTGCTTTGCCCAGCCACTGACTTTGTGCAGGGGTCTGAGCCCTCTGAGCACCTGCTCGCTCTTCGGGGACACAGGCCCAATTACACCCATATCCCCAATAGAGGTAAATTACAGATTAAATGCATATATGTCACCTTTCAGGTTGCTGGACAGTGGTGGGTGCTAAAGACTGTTCATTTTTCTTTCGAATTGAGTGCTGTTGGTTTCTCAACAATGGGGATACTCCCCGAAGGCCCCGGGGGATGGCTTGACTGTCCCTGGGTTGGTGGGAGGTGGTTTAGATGGAGGAAGATTCTCATCTGCTAAGAAAGCTACATCCAAAGCAGCTCCTTCTCAGAGGTGTTCAGCATCTGGAGGCCCTGCAAACTATTTTTCTTTCCCCAGATGAGCTTTCTTGCCTTTCTGGAGGTACTAACTCATGCATGACCAACTGTTTTCACGGTAAAACCCAGCAAGGTGTGCAAATGCAGGGAAGGGCCGGTGGTGGCCAAGCGGCTGTTGAACACCCACCCCGAGGCTATTTCTCCTTCTTGTGAAAAACCTCTTTAAAAGGGTGGGTTCCCAGGACGCCTGGGTGGTTCAGTGAGTTAAGCGTCTGCCTTCCCCTCAGGTCATGATCCCAGGGTCGTGGGATCGAGTCCCGCATCGGGCTCCCTGCTCCACAGGGAGTCTGCTGCTCCCCCTGCTTGTGTTCTCTCTCTGACAAATAAACAAATGAAATCTTAAAAAAAAAATAAATAAAAGGGTGACTTGCTGAAATTCTGTAGAGGCCCCAAAGGCTGACAGGGTGCAAGGGAGGAGGTCTGTTAAGACATTCCGTGCCTGTCAATTCTGTGTCTCCTCAGGTGGACCTTAATCCTAGCTGGTAAATCCCACTTCAGCAGTCAGTTTAGCTTACTTGGGAGTCTAGAATTTTCCGCCCAGCTCTGTGCCTTTTGGATGTGTGTGTGCCCAAGGGGCATGCCTCCAGGCACCACAGAAATGGCTAGGAATGTGTATTTGCCCTCGGAGGAGTCTCCTCTCCCCTCTGGTCTCTGTTCTGCCCTTGGGGCCTGACCCTACCTTGAAAAACATCCTTCCGGAAAGGCACAGTGGTAGTTGGCAAGGCCCAGACGGATAGGCCTGTTGCGATTTGCATAAGAGACCAAAGGCCTTCGAGATCTCCGTGAATTAAATTTCAAATTAAATTGAGTTTCAGTGGAGTAAATGGGGGAAATTATCTGTGCTGGAACCTTCCTTGGGTTCCTCAAATGACAGCCTGTATTGAGAATCTGCTTTTGTGTGGTTATCAGTCTCTGAGGAATATAAGCTATTGTTTTCCTTCGAGCTATGTGACATTTTGGGTTTTGGGCTTGTTTTTATTTGTACTTTCTAAGTTTAATTTAATTTAAAAAATTTTTGAAGAATAATTGGCATGCAGTGTTGTGTTCGTTTTAGGTGTCTGAAGGAGTGTCTTGATATTCATCTACATTACAGAGTGGTCACCACCATGGGTCTGGATACCATCTGTGACCAGTGTTGTTTTTATCCAAAAATGATCTAAAAAAAAGGATCTCCTATTTTATTTTGTGCTTCTTTCCAAGCTTGCCAAAACAAACAAAGCAACAACCAAACAAACCTATGGAGTTGTCAAAACATCTGCTTATTAGAAATCGAGCTTTTGTTGAATGATTTCCTCATTATTTGTTTTCCCTACAGCTTGCTAGGATTTTTGTAACCTTTTGGGAAGTCCTCGTTCTCTAGTTGAAATATGCTGCTTTTCAGCCCCAACATGACACTTCCTTCCTTTTCCTTATTTTGCTCGGTGTAAAACCGTCGAAGTGAGCCCACGCGTTTTCTGGATTCTTCCACAATTTCTAGTGGTTCTGCTGCCATTGATAAATGCTGACTTCTTTTTAACCAGAAAAATGTTGAAATTTTTCTCTTCAATCAGCATAGGGTTCCAAGTATCTGAGAGCTGACAATCTCTTTTAGGGCAAGTATGTTGGTAAAGCTTTTGAATAAAGATTAATCACCATCTGTCTCCTGTTTTTTTTTTTTTTTTTAATTTATTAAGGATATTAACCCTTTTGCTGCATATAGTACAAGCGTGTTTTTTTTTTTTCCCCCAGCTTATTGTTTGGCTTTTGAGGGTCTGTTTTGTCCTCCAAATGCTTTATATTTTTGCATGATCAATCTTTTCATCTCTTTCATGTATGCTCTGGCCTGTGACCGAAGTTCCTCTGTATTCTCTTTTTTTTTTTTTTTAAGATTTTATTTATTTGAGAGAGAGGATGAGAGGAGAGAGAGAGAGCACATGAGAGGGGGGAGGGCCAGAGGGAGAAGCAGGCTCCTCGCCGAGCAGGGAGCCCGACGCGGGACTCAATCCCGGGACTCCAGAATCATGACCTGAGCCGAAGGCAGTCGCTTAACCAACTGAGCCACCCAGGCGCCCCCCTCTGTTTTCTCTTAGTGAAAAAGGGAAAGTGTCCAATGACAGAGGTCACATGAGGTCATACACTTGGCTGGGGCACGTGTAGTGGTTTTGGGGAAAAAGATTGGCAGGCAGTACCCAGGGGGATAGCGATCTGTCACTGAGTTGTGATTTGTGACTGTTGAGGAATCTCAGACGGACGTCAAGACGTACCATGCGTGGATGTCTGCCCTCGACACTGGAGCACTATTGATCTTCCTCCTTTGTTTAAATTTTATTTTATTTAAATTGAGTGAATTAACATAGAGTGTATTATTAGTTTCAGGGGTAGAATCTAGTGATTCATCAGTTGCATATAACACCCAGTGTTCATCACATCATGTGCCCTCCTTACTGCCTGTTACCCAGTCCCCCCCCCCCCCCCCCCACCTCCCCTCCAGCAACCCTCCGTTTGTTTCCTGGAGTTAAGAGTCTCTTATGGTTGGGCGCCTGGGTGGCTCAGTTGGTTGGGCGACTGCCTTCGGCTCAGGTCATGATCCCAGGGTCCTGGGATCGAGTCCCGCATCGGGCTCCCTGATCAGCAGGGAGTCTGCTTCTCCCTCTGACCCTCCCCCCTCTCATGTGCTCTCTCTCTCAAATAAATAAATAAAATCTTTAAAAAAAAAAAAGAGTCTCTTATGGTTTGTCTCTGATTTCATCTTATTTTTCTTTCCCTTCCCCTATGTTCATCTGTTTAGTTTCTTAAATTCCACATATGAGTGAAACCGTATGATAGTTGTCTTTCTCTGACTGACTTATTTCCCTTAGCATAATACCCTCTAGTTCCATCCACATCATTGCAAATGGTAAGATTTCATTTTTTTGATGGCTGCATAATATTCCATTGTATATATATACCACCTCTTCTTTATCCATTCATCTGTCGATGGACATCTGGGCTCTTTCCATATTTTGGCTGATCTCCCTCCTTGAAAGACTCCTCTCTCAGCCCCAGAAAAGCAATGATCAATCTACATGTATTATTATTATTATTATTATTATTTTTTTTTTTTTTAAAGATTTTATTTATTTGAGAGAGAGAGAATGAGAGAGAGAGAACACATGAGAGAGGATAGGGTCAGAGGACAAAGCAGACTCCCTGCCGAGCAGGGAGCCTGATGCAGGACTCGATCCAGGGACTCCAGGATCATGACCTGAGCCGAAGGCAGTTGCTTAACCAATTGAGCCACCCAGGCGCCCCAATCTACATGTATTATAAACATACACTCTCACTTGCTTATAGTTGTAATCAGAATAGACAATTGTCTTCCAGTGAAAGTTGTAATACATGTTCTTTCCGTATTCCTATATACTTATTTTCATTGGTCACTTATTATTCTACTAGAAGGAATATATAAAAATTTCCTTCACTTTTTTTCTGTCTTACCCTGGGTTTCCCCTAAAAGTAGACCTGAGTCAAAAATGTTCCTGTGAGAAGTTGATTTGGGGGGTAACATGTCAGGGAACGCATTCTGCGCTCAATAAAGTCATTTGCTGTTGACTTTATTTCCAAGACTTTATTGTAAAACTGTTGTAGCTTTAAGGCATCTTCCCCAATTCTAGGGCTTGTGATGTATTTGGACTGCCTGCAACCCCCCTGGCTTCTGCCTGGAACGCTCTGTAAACCTCTGTTCAAAAGGCATCTCCTTTGGAAAGTCGCCCCGGTGCTTTGGGTAGAATTAAGTTTGCACGAGTTGGTAGCCACCAAGACTAGAGTGGTTATCTGTTTGCTGTTTTGATTTAGCATGGGCAAGCACTCCGGGAGCGGTCGCTGTAAGGCACCGCCTAGGTGTGTTCTCATACCGTAGATTCTTACCTCTGAATTCTTGGTATCTTTTCGATCTCTATTCAGTTCAAAACTCTTTTTTTAAAATTTATTTTTATTTTTTTAAAAGATTTTATTTATTTGACAGAGAGAGACACACAGAGAGAGGGAACACAAGCAGGGGGAGTGGGAGAGGGAGAAGCAGGCTCCCCGTGGAGCAGGGAGCCGGATGTGGGCTCGATCCCACCTGAGCCGAAGGCAGATGCTTAACGACTGAGCCACCCAGGCGCCCCCAGTTCAAAACTCTTTGAGGTCAAAATCATATTCCTCTGTTCTTGTCATTTTCAGTTCTGTACAAATCCTGCCATGTGACAACTTTTGAGTGAAATTAAATGCCCTGGACCAACCAGCTTGAACCTGTGAGTTTATGGATAGAAGAAAAACCACTTTGCCTTGTCACATAGGGCACGTGGCAACTAATGGTCGACTCTTCAGTGATCCCTGATATCATTGCCAAATGCTATTTTAATTAAAAAAATTTTTATTGTGGTAAAACATACAAAACATAAAATTAATCTTTTTAACCATTTTTAAGCACTGTCCATCTCCAGAAATTTTTTGTTTCTCCAAAATGAAACTCCTTATCTATTTTATTTTTTTTTAAATCCCCCCTCCACTCCTTGTCTATTTCAATTTTAAAAATATTTATCAGGGGTACCTGGGTGGCTCAGTTGGTTAAGCAACTGACTCTTGGTTTTGGCTCAGGTCATGATCTCAGGGTCCTGAGGTTGAGCCCTGCGTCCTCGCAGCTCTGCGCTAAGTGGGGAGTCTGCTTCCCCCACCTCTCTCCCTCTGCTCCTCCCCCTGCTCGGCACTCTCTCTCAAATAAAAAATCTTTAAAAAATACTTACCAGAGTAACATGTGCACACAATTTAAGAATAATATAGTACAGTAAATATTATAAAGAAAAAGATCAGGGGTGCCTGGGGGGCTCAGTCAGTTAAGTGTCTGCCTTTGGCTCAGGTCATGATTTTGGGGTCCTGGGATCGGGCTTGCATGGGATCCCTGCTTGGTGGGGAGTTTGCTTTTCCTTCTTCCTCTGCCCCTCCCCGCTCCTCTTGCATGCACATGCGTGCTCTCTCTCAAATAAATAAAATCTTAAAAAAAAAAAAATGGGGGCGCCTGGGTGGCTCAGTCGTTAAGCGTCTGCCTTCAGCTCAGGTCATGATCCCAGGGTCCTGGGATCGAGCCCCGCATCAGGCTCCCTGCTCTGCGGGAAGCCTGCTTCTCCCTCTCCCACTCCCCCTGCTTGTGTTCCCTCTCTTGCTGTGTCTCTCCCTGTCAAATAAATAAATAAAATCTTAAAAAAAAAAAATCTTAAAAAAATAATCAATTTTCTACTCATTCACCATCTCCTGGACTCAACCTAGAGACAATTACATTCTACTCTTTTAATAGTTTCTTTTGATATTTATCTCCATATTTATAAATACTAAGTTTTTACTGCTATTTTAATATTACCTTACTTTTTACATTCTTTTTATTGAAGTATACACCCATTTATGGCTCTTTTTATTTATTTTGCTTTGTTTTTAAGTTTTTATTTTAATTCCAGTTCGTTAACATACAGTGTTATATTAGTTTCAGGTGCAATGCTATTTTTTTTTTTTAAAAGATTTTATTTATTTATTTGAGAGAGAGAGAATGAGAGACAGAAAGCACGAGAGGGAAGAGGGCAGAGGGAGAAGCAGACCCCCCGCTGAGCAGGGAGCCCGATGCGGGACTCGATCCTGGGACTCCAGGATCATGACCTGAGCCGAAGGCAGTCGCTTAACCAACTGAGCCACCCAGGCGCCCCGCAATGCTATTTTTAAACCTAACAATTTAACATTGTCTGCAGACTTCCAGAACAGGAGTTTTAGTTCTGGCTTTCTTCTCTCTACTGCCTTTATTCTCAGTGCTTCCTACAGTGGTTCTACAATTTTTGGTTAAATCCATAATAATTGTGACATCATTTTGGTTCAGTCAGTAACTACCGTTTATACTATTTGAGCTCGTAGTAACTAAAAACCTGGCTGCTGGCATTCTTGGTGCAGGTGAAGGAGAAAGAGCGAGTTACTCTGAAGTTTTTTATTTAACTTTTTTTTTTTTTTTTTTTTGGTCTAGAGCCCCATTGGGCCCTCTGCTACAATATGCTTAGTGTCTCAGAATTTTGAACCTCTAAGGTTTGATTTCTCCAGAGAGAAATCTCCGGGGTGGATGGGGCAGGGAAGCACGGGTGGTGAGGACTGTAATTCCCAGACTCCGTGGGCCTGGGGTCGGAGCTGGGACCTGGCTCCCAGCTGCTCTGACCCATTCCTTTATCTCTAGCTCCTTGCTCTACCCCTGCCTTTGATTCCAGATGCCTCTCAGCACGCGGGCTCTACAGAGAGAATCTCTATGCTCCCCACCGTATCATTCTCTTTGGGCAGTTAGGAGGACATGCCAGTGGTCTGTAAAATCTTTTGGTCCTCATTTTTCCACACATGTACCAATATCCCTCGTCTCCTCTTTTTTGTCCTACGGATGAACGCTTTTTAATTTTGTCACCGTCCTTCTGGTAGCGTGTAGGGAGGGAAAGGAAGCGAATATGTGCGGTCAATCTGTCACGACTGTCTTGAGATTCACCCGCACCTTAAACTGAGCAAAGACCCCAACATTTAAATTTTACTTAAGACCCATCGGGCATTTTTGCCAATTTCTGACAAGTGGGAGCAGAGGGGAGTGCAAAAGACGGGGCAGTCTTCCTTCCTTATTCTCCTCTTTGAGGAGAATTTGAATGTGGAGGAAATCAGGGTACCGAATTAAAGCTTGAAAAAGAAAGTCAGTTTTGGAAGGACTCGCTGTTAGTAAGATGTTCACGATGTCCCGAGGGTGTGGGTGTGACAGTGAGAACACACTGAAACCCAATTTGCATGCTATGTTTTTGATGATTTTGATAGATTTAGAAACTTACCATTTTATAGGACTTGGGCAAGGGTATTATGATTTGCATTGGCAGGTCAACACAAGGGTTTGGTATGGGTTCTAGCACCTTCTTGACGTGCTTTCAAGTTGGGGCTGACAAGTCTGTGAGGATTGCGGAGACGGTCCTCTGCCCCCACCCCCACCACTGTGGGCTCCTGCATTCTTGACCCTGTCTCCTGCAGACGGTGAATCCTCAAACTCTTCCCACCTGTCTTTAGAAGCCTCCCCTGGAAGTTCAAAGCTGCCCCTTCTCTCTGCTGCTTTTCCTTGATGTGCAAGGTCTTAATGGAAGGAAATGTTCTGCCCATGAAGTGCACAGAGACCATTCACTTGCTCGTGTACTCTTTCTTTAGGGAGACCTAGACATCACACCAGCAGTGGCGGGGGGCGGGGGGGACCCTGCCTCCGACTGTTCCAGCTTTTGCCCTGTGTGTCCGGCCCATCCCGGGTTTGGAGGATCCGAGGGAGCGCTGGAGTTCAGCGGAGGGCAGGGGTGCGGTTCAGCTCCTGGCCTTTCTTCTGTGTCCTTGCTCCCGCTTCTTGCCAGTAGGTGGCAAGCAAGGCCTGGCAAAAAAACCACAGAAAACAAACCCATCAAGAACTGTGGGTTGTGCGGAGTTGGTTTAATCTTGCAGGGCCGGCTTCCCCAGGCGTGCGGTGCTGTGAAGAATTCTCTGAAGCAAGAGCCAGGATCGTGAGCAGGTGTCTCCTCAGGCTAGACAGGGGGTCATCGTCCCGTTCACCGTGTTTCCGAATGTGTTGGCGGCTCTCTTTGTCCCAGATGCTCTCATCAGTCTTTCATATGGTTCCCACATTCTGATCGTTGCTGGCATCCGGTTCAAGGGCTGCTGGTGTGACTGATGGAAGTCCTCTGAGGAGTGGATTAAGCTCCAGGGAGAGGCCAGGATTTGGGATAAAGCAGACCAGGAACTGAGGCCAGAAGCAGAGGAATTGGGGTCACCTCAGCGAGTCAAGGCCGGGACTCGGTCAAGGACGGCCGCGGGGGGTCCGGCGGTGCAGGTTCACAGACTGGCCATGACCGCTGGGGAAGGGCTGTGTCTGGGGGTGTCCCGGGCATCAGCCCCGTAATCCAGTTAACCCTGGGCCAGCCCCGCTGCCTCTTGACAGGCATGCGTAGTGCGGTAGCGAGAAGTTAGGTGCTGGGGTCAGAGAGACCGGAGTTCGAGTTCTAGCTCTCCCAGGTCCTTGGACCATGAGTTGGGACATATTACATGCCTTCTCTGAGCCTTTGACTTCTCATCTTCCAGATGTGGTGATAAGACTCTAGGGGTGCTCTCCATGGCAGGTGCAAAGGACTTACTGCCGTCCCTGGAATCGAATAGGTGCTTTATAAATGGTATCTTGTAGTGCCGTTAGTCATTCATTAAAGCATAATGAAAAGGAAAAATAAAAGGGAGGCATGTCATAACTACAATCTTTGGTCACAGTGGGAGATAAATCTGGGAAAATAGTACTCAGTGCACCTGTCCTGCCGTGGGAGGGTGAGCTCCACCTTCCCGCCTTCCTGAAGGCAGTACAGTATATCTTGGTGATGGGTGGGAATGCTCCTAGCACGTCTCAGCAGTGTGTCTTGAAGGTGGCAGTAAAAACATAAGGAGGTACGTCCTTCAGTATTCACTGTTAATTTGTCTTATTTCTATTCAGATAGTCACAGTATTTTCTAGTCCATACATAGGTAGCCTCATTTAGGAAGAAAAGAGAGGAGTATGTCCAGAACATTCACAAATATACTTTCATTCATTCATTCATTCATTCATTCATTCATTCATTTATAAATATTTTACGTATTTGTGAGAGAGAGAAAGAGAAAGCAAGCACAAGCAGGGGGAGTGGCCAGCAGAGGGAGAAGCAGGCTACCTGCTGAGCAGGGAGCCCGATGCGGGGCTCGATCCCAGGGCCCTGGGATCATGACCTGAGCCGAAGGTAGATGCTTAACCGTTTGAGCCACCCAGGCATCCCCTATACTTTTAAATATAATAATGAAGCCACATTGTGGAGAGCAGACACCAGGAACAGGGACATCGCTCCTTTCCTCCTTCTTGGCTTCCCTTCACCTTTTTGGGGTGAACAGCTTCACCCCTCAGACCCACATACCAGCCTAAGTTGTGGAAAGATTCGGGTATCTCAGTGGGTGGAATTTCTTTTGCGGGCAAGTGTGTTGCGTGTCACACGTGGGATACAAGACATTCTGGTTTTGAAATCTCATGCTTTAATTTTTTTTAAATTTATTTTTATTTCTTTTTGTTAAAGATTTTATTTATTTATTTGACAGAGAGATAGCGAGAGGGGAACACAAGCAGGGGGAGTGGGAGAAGGAAAAGCAGGCTCCCCACTGAGCAGGGAGCCCAATGTGGGGCTCGATCCCAGGACCCCGGGATCATGACATGAGCCAAAGGCAGACGCTTAATGACTGAGCCACCCAGGCGCCCCTCTCACGCTTTAATTTCACTGTGCTCCAGCTTGTGCTGTTCACTGGAGAGCTGGTAATAATGGCCAACCTGTTAAGTTTATATAGTTGGGGGGGGGGAACCTTGTGGTCATCTTCTACTTCCAAGTCTTGTGCTGAGGGTCTGTGGGATACGACCAGTAGGCATGAGTGAGCTGGAGATGAAGACATATGCCCCACAGAAGTAAACCCTACCTCACAGCTGCAGGATCCGAGTGAATTCAGATCACAAAGGTATGTGGTTTGATCACAAGGAGCCTAAGGATTAAACCATGGGAGGTGAACCCAGATCTCACTGAAAAGTAACTGTTGGAACCACCATCCCATTCCAGACATGTCAGTCATATTATCTATTGACACAAAAGCCAGTACCCTCAGTTAAAATACAGTTTTTTACATTTCCTACTTAGTTTTAAAATGTGATTTTATTGGGCCGGTCCTGTGAAAGTGTCATTTTCTATTTCTGGTTGGAAAAGAAGGCAATTGCTGATTTGATGTAAGAGGAGCTTGGAGAGGATTTGTGAGGGTCGTATTTCTTTTGCTCTTTGGATCAAAAATGCAGGTGGCAAGTTTCAGACAGGCCAGAACATTTGTAGGTAGCCGCCTGCCTCGCTTTGCTGTCTAGTCCCCTGAAGCCACAGAAGAACTTGATCTGAAATGATGGTTGTTAAGTTTTCTATCACTAAACATCTTAAAAAAATTTTTTTTCCTATGCCCAAAGTGGGGCTTGAACTCACGACCTAGAGATGACTGAGCCAGCCAGGCACCCCACTAAACACCTTTTTTTTTTTTTTTTTAAGGAGAGAGAGAGAGCGCGCGCACGCTTGCGCATGTGCATGACGGGAAGAGGGAGAGGGAGAGTCTTAAGCAAGGTCCATGCGAATGTGGAGCCTGACCTGGGGCTCGATCTCACGCTTGAGCCAAAATCAAGAGTCCAACGCTTAACTGATGGAGCCAGCCAGGGGCCCCACCAAATATCTTTTTATGGTTATTTTTGCCATCAGGACCTCAGGGGCAAGCTATATTTATGAAAGCATTTCTCATTTCCTTTTTCATTAAAGCATTAAATATGCTTATCTAATATGCCAGTTATATTTAAGCATCTTTGTGGCTAGGTAGTTGGTAAGATATCTGTTAAGACCTTTGGTATACAAAAAGATTGTTCCCTAATCTCTAAGGGGTTCAGGAATGCCAGTTGGGGGACTGCCTTGTTCAATGTCTTCTGTATTCTTATAGTTTCTCCTTTCTTCCTCCCCTCCCTCCCTCCCTCCCTCCCTTCCTTCCTTCCTTCCTTCCTTCCCTCCCCCTCCTTGTGATATCTATCCATGAGTACCCTACTTACTAAAACCAACACTTGGGGGCGCCTGGGTGGCTCAGTTGGTTAAGCGACTGCCTTCGGCTCAGGTCATGATCCTGGAGTCCCGGGATCGAGTACTGCATCGGGCTCCCTGCTTGGTGGGGAGTCTGCTTCTCCCTCTGACCCTCCTCCCTCTCATGCTCTCTGTCTCTCATTCTCTCTCTCTCAAATAAATAAATAAAATCTTTAAAAACAAAAAAAAAACAAAAAAAACCCCAACACTTGGGATGTATGACCACAGGCTAAGATCGAGAAAATGGAAATTTTCCTGGAAGTTCTTAGACACATGATCTTGTTAACCGATCTTGTAATATTCATGACAAAATCAAGATTTACAGCATCTTAGCCATAAGTCTTATAATACATTTATTGATAAAATACCCAGAATTATTGCTAGTTTTATTGAGAATGTACTATGTCCCAGACACCGGGCTAAGTCCTTCACAGGCACTAAATCTTGCATGTCATAACAATACTGTGAAGTAGATAACAGCTTAATTTGCCCAAGGAGGAAACTGACGCATTGATCCCACTGTTAGGGAGTGGAAGAAGTAGAACCCAGTTCTGTCTGTCTGTGGAGGTCATGCTGTTAGTTACTCTGTGGTATTGGTCCTCTGTAAATGGAACTCAGGAAATCGCAGGTTGTGTTGGGGACATTGGCTTACTTTTGAGTTTTTTCTTTCTAGGCAGATGAAAGAGGAAAAGTACATTTGTAATAGATATTCTTTTCCATCTTTGGACCTGCTTTCTCCTCAGCACCACATCATGACCTACAAAACAGTGCAGTGAGGACAACAAAAGCCTGTGGATAGGAAATGGGGTTGCCTTAACCACTGTGATCTTCCTTGTGTGGCTGTTGGATTTTCCATCAGATAATATTTGAGAAGAAAAATAGTTCTCTGCGAAAACCTCTGGGAAGCTTCTCCGTGTTATTTGGTTTGGTTTCAAGTGTTCTCCACTGGATAATATTTGAGAAGAAAAATATTTTCCCTGAAAACTCCGAGGAGGCCCCTGAGTGTTGTCTAAGACCTGGCTTCATCTGTTTCTCCTTCTTGGTGTTCAAACTAGCAGTAACTCTTTTTCTCCTGATCAGTTCTCTGCTGATACACTAGGAATGATGATCTAAATCTAGCAGTCTATCATTTTTTCATTCTGTCTACCTAGGGGCGCCTGGGTGGCTCAGTCGTTAAGCGTCTGCCTTCGGCTCAGGTCATGATCCCAGGGTCCTGGGATCGAGCCCCACATCGGGCTACCTGCGCAGCAGGATGCCTGCTTCTCCCTCTCCCACTCCCCCTGCTTGTGTTCCCTCTCTCGCTGTGTCTCTCTCTGTCAAATAAATAAATAAATAAAATCTTAAAAAAAAAAAAATATCTGTCTACCTACCTACATACCTACCTGCCTAGGACTGATGTGATCTTGCTCCCTTGACAGAATTTAGCTGCTACTCAGAAAGAAGGGTCAGAACAGCCATACAGAACCCTGGATGATTCTGAACAGTCATGAAATTATGCTTACTTGGATTAAAATGGCTTCTTACTTTGGATTATATTCCTCTTTTGCCACCCATCTGTGTTTGTAACGTAAGGAATGAAGTTAGGTCTTCTTGCTGCCTGAAGAATGGAGTTGTGGCTGTCTTCTTTTAATGGCCCAATTTATTCTGCTTCTTCGTGAACTTCCACTCTGTTCTCAGGGACTCTGGGTCCTTTGTGCATGAGAATGGGAAACCGAAGGGTCCAGGAGGGAATGGGTAGGAGGGAAAGAAGGGAGAGTGAAAGATGTTATTGAAGAATAACATATGTATATATGTATATATACATATATGTATATACATAACTTTAATAATAGATAATGAACATAAAAAATAAATTAAAAAATAGCTATAATTTTATAGTTATTTCATAGATATATGGAAAGATGTAATTAAAGAATAACTTTATATATATAAAGTAGGCTCCACATCCAGCATGGAGCCAAATGAGGGGCTTGAACTCATGACCCTGAGATCAAGACCTGAGAGGATATCAAGAGTCAAATGCTTAACTGACAGAGACACCCAGGTGCCCTGAGAAATGAATTCTTAATTCTTCTAAGACATTAGTTCTTAATGCCTTGAGCCAACTGGGCTTAATTTGAAAAAAAAGAAGTGGAAAGGGCGCCTGGGTGGCTCAGTTGGTCGGTTAAGCGTCTGACTCTTGATTTCGGCTCCGGTTGTGATACCAGGTTTGTGAGATAGATCCCCGTGTTGGGCTCCACTCTCAGTGTGGAGTCTACTTGGGATTCTCTCTCTCTCCCTTTGCCCCTCCCTGCCCCGCAAATAAATACAATCTTAAAAAAAAAAAGGAAGTGGAGGAGTTTCAGATGACTTTGACCTTATGAGAGCTGCATGTGTTCATTAACCAAATGAATGAATGAATTTTTGGTACAGGGGGCTGTCTGGGGCTGGAAGAAAGAATTTGCCTCATGGTACCTAAAAAAGTCACTCTATCCAGCCTTGTGACTGACCAGACAGAACTGGTGAAAAGATCAGACTCTAAGTGTAGGGCAGTTTTTTTTGTTGTTGTTATTGTTGATTTTCATTATTGTTTCCCTACTGCTTTTGTGTGTGGAGCCCAGTGATTAAATTTAGGAACAGACAATAGATTTAGTTGATGGCTTTAAAATCACAGGACAAATTTCGCTACCAGGCAAGACAAGAATCTGTCAATTGCGATAGAACAGTAAGAATTCAATACTCAACTTCCAGCAGCAAGTGCTCATTTAGGTTCTAGAAAAATGACCAGGGGTCCTTTTTAGAGCCTCTACATGGTTATTTTCATCATGGTGCAGCAGGTTTTCTGACCCACTCCAGCCCTGCAATGAGACTTTAAACCAAGAGAAGCAGAAAGAGGCTCGGAAGCAATACGGTGGCTCCCAGATGGTTCCTTTTGGGGGTCAAATGCATCACTGGTTGTGTGAGAACAGCCCAGTGGTATCTTAGGAAGGTGAAGTGTCCTGTCCTTGGAGTCCAAAGATGGTTTTCACCCACCTGGAATATAACCTGTCGTTGGCGTCTCTAGTCAGTTACTTCATCTAGTTGATGGCTTTGTAGAGATCCACCCACACCCTTATCCACTCTGCCTTGGGACGGGCAGGTCTGAAGGACAGGTCCGTGAGCAGGGCAGTGGGTCCAGCGTGCCCTCCCAGAGCAGCCTGAACACCCGTGGCCTTGGTCTTCAAGTACGCTTTGCAGTTCACGCAACTTTTATAATAAGTGACTCACCAACTTAAAACACGTTGGAAGTTATCTATGAACGAAGGAGGAAATAGCATGAAACCCCTGCATCTTAAGGGTCTAGGAAAATTGATGGAAGTAGTCAAATACCAGATTCACGTGGAATTTATGATGCCAAATCTAGATCCACCAATAATGTCTTACCGAAATTCTCATCACCCGAGGCTTATGAATTGCTTCTTAAAATTTTTATTTTATTTTTTATGAGTTGCTTTTGAAGAATGAGAATATAAACAGAGTAAAAGATGGCACACCTATGATGTCACATCATCTGGATGGAAGTGAATACAGCTCAGATGGGCAGAGAATTTTCAGGCTGTTTAGGACAGACATTGGACTTCTTTCCTTTGTGATTTTCTTATCTTTGGTAGCTAGCCAACTCCCGAGTTCACTGTTCTTCAGAGAATGTGGAAAACTCATGTTGACTGGAGTCAACTTGATCTTAATATGTTTTTATTTGTCTTTTGCTGGGGGGGAAGGGCAGGGTCAAGGTGGGGTTAGGAGGTGGATCAGATTATCGGCAGAATGTTTTTAAATTTTAAAAGAAAACAACACACAGGTGCCTGGGTTGCTCAGTCGGTTAAGTGTGGAAGTGTCCAACTCTTGATCTCAGCTCAGGTCTTGATCTCAGGGTTTTGAGTTCGAGTCCGGCATCAGGTTCCATGCTGGGCATGGAGCCTACTTAAAACGAAAAACAACCCAAACGAAACAACATAAAACAAAACAATATGTGACTTCACTGGGAAAATGCAGAAACCATTCTATGAGTATATGCAGGTCTGTCTGGTACTTGGTTTTCCTCTAAGTTGGGATCCCCGAAGAGAGGCATTCCTTAATGGAAATTCGGAGTCCCTGGTTGGAATAGCTAAGCTTTAGAAATACATGAATTCCAGTCATATCAACTCTTAAAGCTTGAGGGGATCCCAGAGACAAAGTGACTTACTGAAGGTCATGTAACTCATTAGTAAGTCCGAGCAAGCTGGCTTAGCGCCATATATTCTTGATCTTGGGGGAAACTGCTCCTCATGGATAAGGAATCAGCATGATGGTCAAAAAGGAAACTTCTAGAAGTCTGTGTGGAAAGTACTCGCTGGGCACTTAAGAATTTAGAGAAGAATTCAGCATGGTCTTTGATGGTAAGGAGAGTACAAGTTAGTGTAGAGAAGGAATAATAATAATAATAATAATAATGATAGTAATAATAATACAAATAATAATCACAAGTGCCAGACAGAAAAAATGTTGGTGCCTCGCTGACAGTAGGTATTTGGTAAGTCCTTGTTGAATGAATGAATGAATTTGGGTCACCCATGAGGTGCCACCGCACGGTGGGTTAGGTCTGCTGGGAAGAAAGGCCTCGTGAAGAAGGGTTGGCTAAATGGAGAATTCCAGGAATATTAACACATCTGGAAAATCTGACCTTTCAGCTGAGTTAAAATCCGGGAAAACCCAGGCCATTTCCCTAAAGGGGCATGTTCTTGATGGGGTGACTTAGACCCACTTACAGATTTTTAGTTGTAAGGCCACGGGGGACACTGCTATTGGCTCTGGATGAAAATTCTGACGTCGGGTTTAAGGCGAGCCAATTGGGAAGCCGGGAATAGAGAACAGTTTGAGCGGTGAGTGCCCAGGGAAGACCAGGGCTAATTAAAAAGCCGAGTCAATTGCTGGAGTGGGGGGTGGGGTGGGAGGGAGGGGGTGACTGGCTGATAGACACTGGGGAGGGTATGTGCTCTGGTAAGCGCTGTGAATTGTGCAAGACTGTTGAATCTCAGATCTGTACCTCTGAAACAAATAATGCAATATATGTTAAGGAAAAAAAAAAAAAAGATGGCAGGAGGGGAAGAATGAAGCGGGGGAAATCAGAGGGTTAGACGAACCATGAGAGACGATGGACTCTGTAAAACAAACAGGTTTCTAGAGGGGAGGGGGGTGGGAGGATGGGTTAGCCTGGTGATGGGTATTAAAGAGGCACGTTCTGCATGGAGCACTGGGTGTTATGCACAAACAATGAATCATGGAACACTACATCTAAAACTAATGATGTAATGTATGGGGATTAACCTAAGAATAAAAAATAATAATAAAATTAAAAAGCCGAGTCAAGACGCCGCAGGAAAAACAGTAATGAACTTGGTTAATACTTACGAAGCATCGACAGTGTGCAGATGCTGAGCTACCTTTTTTCCCCCCTTTGTACTCAAAGCAACCCTAAGAATGAGCTTTCATTCTTACCCTATTTTATAGGGGATGAAGTCAAGATCTGGAGAGTTTAAATTACTTGCCCAAGGACATGTAGTAATGATGGTAGGACTTGAAGACATTCCAGGTTGGCCTCTTTCCAAAGCCCATGTGCTTAGCACCCCCCCCAATCCCCCCCGCCCCCCCCCCCCCCCCCCCCCCCCCCGTCCAGCCTCCTGCAGGCCAGTGGGTAGAAACAAAGGGGAGAATCTAATATGTACTATCTTCTCAGGGTCTGGAGAATGTCCCCTTCCCCAAGGTGGGCTGGGAGCCAGACCTATCTCAATGATTTACTCAGAGGATTCACTTCCTATTACTAATTTCAGGCCTGAAGTTCCTAGGAGAGCAGAGCCTCTAAAAATATAACCAGGTCTTGGGACGCCTGGGTGGCTTAGTAGGTTGAGCATCTGCCTTCGGCTCAGGTCATGATCCTGGGGTCCTGGGATCGAGTCCCATATAGGGCTCCCTGCTCAGCGGCGAATCTGCTTCTCTCTCTCTCTTTCCCCACTGCTCCTGCTCTCTCTCAAATAAATAAATAAAATCTTTAAAAATATATAGCCAGGTCTCAAGTGAGCTTATTCTTTTTCCTTGATTTACATTTCAAAGAAGCCCTCTCTATGAGCACGTTTTTTTTTTTTTAAAGATTTTATTTATTTATTTGAGAGAGAGAATGAGAGAGAGAGAGAGAGAGAGAGAGAGAGCATGAGAGGGGGAGGGTCAGAGGGAGAAGCAGACTCCCTGCCGAGCAGGCAGCCCGATGCGGGACTCGATCCCGGGACTCCAGGATCATGACCCGAGCCGAAGGCAGTCGCTTAACCAACTGAGCCACCCAGGCGCCCCTATGAGCACGTTTATTAGCACGTTTGAGGCATGGGAGCAGGGCTTGAGCTTCTGCCTTGCTGGCGGTTTTATTCAAAATCATCTGGCTTTTGAAAATCCTTGCTAAGTGGTCCATTTTAATAGGATCACTGTTCTCTCAAATTTCCCATTGTGTTTTCTTTCCTTTTTTTTTATTCTTAAGACCTGCAACTGCCAAACATCCATTGGAGCTCACCAGTTGCTTGCCGAACCGTTAGGCCGGTGTGTCTCCAGGGTCAGAGGCCACTGTGAGAAGGCCCCGGGCTACTGCTGAGTTTCTCAGACCTGTCTGATGTTAAAAAGGAGCCACAGGCCTTATGAAAAGTGCCCCGGCCCCTGGAGACTCTGATTCTGTCAAAGTTGAGTGAGGCCCAGAAATCTGTATTTTTTTTTTTTTTTTAAACATGTGCCCCAGGGACGCAAGTCTTAGGTGAGTGTGGACCCCCCTGTAGGGTGGGAACGCCATGGAGGAGGCACCTGGCGGATGGCCTTCTTACCATGTTTCCACGTTTCTCTCCCGGCCCCGTACGAGCCCAGGTGAGGCTCCTCTGTCTTCCTATCTGTCTCTCGCTTTCCTGAACATGCTGCCATTTTCTGGGTGCCATCCCCATGTAGAAACCTGGTCCCCCATTTCTGCTGTAGGCCCCAAGAATTTCAATGGCCAACCTCATGAGGGGTTGTGAGGCAGACACATCTAGGTCCAAGGTCTTGTTGGCTCCTCGTTCACTTCATCATCAGGCATCTGTGGAGCTCTTCCTAGGCTGGGGCCTTCACTGTTCCTGCTGTGTCTGCCTCCGTCAGTCAGGGGTCCCCTCTGTGCTACCCAACAGTCTGCGTCTCCCAGCAGTTCTGGTGCTAAGCGGTGGTGGTGACTGGAGTTAGGGCCTCCTGTGGTCTATCTCTTGTTACCTCAGCTGCCTTAAAAAAAAAAAAAAAAAAGATTTTATTTATTTTTGAGAACGAGAGCAAGAGAGCTTACAAGTGGGGTGGGGGAGGGACAGACTCCCCGCGGAGCAGGGAACCCGACGTGGGACTCGATCCCAGGACCCTGAGATCATGACATGAGCTGAAGGCAGACGCTTAACCCACTGAGCCCCAGAAGGAGACTTTCTGCCCCGCTAAAGGGTCTGCATCGGCCTGCTCACTCTTCGAGCAGAGGGGGTCTCGTGTCCTTCCCTGCCCCGTTTATTGTCACAAGCTGCAGCGGGTGGGGAATCGTGAAGGCGCCTGGGGCTCTTGAGACGTGACCCGGAGCCAGTGTGGGTTGTACCGTTTGAGCTCAGCATGGTTTCCTGATGTTCTGCTGGGGTGGCCGGGCTGCCCAGAGGAACGGGACATGGCCCTTGTCTCCGGTTGGAGCTCAGAAGCCTGGCCTCAGGTGAAGCAGGGCCACTTGCCCTTTTCCCCAGATTTTATTTTGAACCGTCAATCTCCTGAGTTTGCTCCAATGTCTTTCAGCTGTTCTCTGTGCCCTTCTACTAATTTCCCTATTTTTTTTAATAGATTTTTTTTTTAAGATTTTATTTATTTATTTGACAGAGAGAAATAGCGAGAGCAGAAACACAAGCAGCGGGAGTGGGAGAGGGAGAGCAGGCTTCCTGCCGAGGAGGGAACCCGATGTGGGACTCGATCCCAGGACCCTGGGATCATGACCTGAGCCGAAGGCAGACGCTTAACGACTGAGCCACCCAGGCACCCTAATTTCCCTATTATCAAGTCAAGAAAACAGAATATTCTAGAGCCCCGGTTGAGATCAGAGTGTATGAGGAAAGCATAGGATTTCTTTCTGACCCACTGCCCGATTTCTCTTAAACCCCGGACATGTGTGGTACCATGCTTGTTTTCACTGGATCCGCCAGGATCCCACTCTCCATCATGATTCTGGATTGTCTGGTGAGTGACTTAGTGATCCCAGCAGAGCCCTTGAAATTGTAACTGGGTGTATTTCCCGGACTAACTCTGCTCCATGGTTGTTTAACCTGTTGCCGTGGATTAAAAAAAAAAAAAGGGCTCAGCTAGAACCTGAGCTCATGGGTTGCCAAGGGGCCTGGAAAGGTCCCTCTGTTGAAGACCTGAGGGTGAGCCGTGTGCATGCCTCATCGTGGGCATACTTCATGAAACTCAGGATGAGTTAGGAATATGTGTTATATCTCCCTTTATGAGCTTTTTTTTTTTTTTTTTAATGACAAAAAATTAAAAATAGCTACTTTGGTTCAAAAGAAAAGTGAAGCCCTATAAACCTACATTGAATCTCTTCTGCCTTTCTTTGGAGCAGTGAACAAACCTCTGCCCCTCTCCTGTCTTAGTTTGTGTTTTCACTTCTGATAGATTTGACAGAGGGGTAGCTAGGTACAGTTTTTGCTTTGTCCCCGTTCATAGTATTGCGCATAGCAGACCCCATCAGTGACCTTGACATTCACCTCTGGTGGCCTGGGTCCAGCTGGGTGTGCTGGTGGGATTCCAGCAGGAGAACGCCCACCGGTCTGAGGTCAGCAGGGTGCAGCCCAGCTGAGGGATGGGGACCCTGGGACTGGACAAGGGGCTGCCTGGCTTCCATTCCGCGTTTTTTAATTTGCCTTGCTGGATTCCTCAGCGTCCAGGTCCCTGAAGCACAGGGTGAGGATTTTAAACTTACTAAAGTGAACGGATAATGCTGCCTTTCAAGCGCTGACTCTGAAGGTCCGCTCCTCTTCCAGATCTTTCATCTCTGAAGGACTCCATCTGAGGCTCTTTGCCCTTGAACTTTTCTTATCCTTGCAGACGTCATCACTGTAAAGAGAGAGTCCTTCACATTTATTTTGTGGATTGTTGGCAAAGCTGCTGCATTCTTTTTTTTTTTTTAATTTTTTTTTAGTATGAATGCTGGATGCTACTCATGACCTTTAAAGAAAATCAGGTGCTCAGAGGTCTCTCGATAAGTGCCGTTCTGATGTGGGTTTACCAGCAAAGCAGAAGAGACTTTTGGGAACCTTTGTGGTATTTACCCTCGGAGAGGAGGGACACGATTCACCGCCTCTGCTCATAGACACCCCCCCCCCCCGCCAAATCGCTGTCCCTGGAGAAGGGTTGTCTGTGGTTTGACTGTGACTCGTGGTACTAGAATCCTCTGCCCTCCCCAGTTCCTATCTGCCCTTGTCACAGCTGACACACCACAAGCTTTGCTCTGTATCAGTTCATAGGAAAATACAGCCTTTGGTAATTCTGGAAATTGGGTGTGGCTGCTACCGAGAGGGGTCCAGGTGGAGAGACTAGGTTTCAGGGACCAGGCAGGCCTGCTAGGGAGGCGCAGGCCATGCATCCCCGAAGGGGGGAGTCCTGTTTGGCAGGAGGTGGTGACAGAGTTGGTGCTCTTTCTTTTAGTGCCACTAAAGGGCACTGTGTCTCTGCCGCAGGACCCTCGCATGTGGTTCCTTCTCTCCCACCCCTCTTGTCCCAGCTTTCTCTGGGCCGCCTTCCTTAGCTGTTCTTCTGTAGGGCAGGTCTTCTATTACATATCTTCCTGGCCCTCTGTGCTTTTTCTCCTCTTGGCATTTACAGTGGTTAGCACTTACGTTTTTATGTGTTTGGTTTTTAATTTTTGTCTTTAATTCCATCAGGGCGAAGACTTTCGTTCCACTGACAACTGTAGGCAGCAGAGTGCTTGGTGAATAGGGAGTGTTCGCTAAGCACTTGCCGAACTTGAATGGATCAGTAGGAGGCAAGAATGGTCCCCTCCATGGTCGTGGTGTCTGTGACATTATTGACCTTGGTGGTCATGGTCCTTGTGAGGGTGGAGGCCCAGCATGCAGAGACCGATGTGCCATTTCCAGGGCATGAGTGCCTTCCTGCTTGAGCCAACCACGAGCTGGCCAGGGTTTGCGTAGCCATCTTCGAGGCCTGTGGGCAGAGTGTGAGAAGGTGATATTGTAGTAGAGGGAAAATACACTGACTTAAAAATATTTTAAGATGTGAATACAGGCATCTCCATGGAGTCCTTTTGAAACTTGTTAGTTGAAAATTTCACCGAGTAGCTCAGAAAAATAAGTTCAAAGGGTAAGCGCACCTATTTCACCAATTTCAAATGAGATGATTTCAAAAGAATGCTTTGATCCCATGTCCTTTTTACTCACTAACTGTGATGCTAAAGGACCAGCAGCTGAAGCTGGAGGGGCTGAACCCCAGGACGCCATCTCATCAAGCCCCCACCTACCCAGCCTCTTCTTTTTGTTTGTTTGTTTTTTTTTTTTAAAGATTTTATTTATTTATTTATTTGAGACAGAGAGCATGAGAGGGAGGAGGGTCAGAGGGAGAAGCAGACTCCCTGCCGAGCAGGGAGCCCGACGTGGGACTCGATCCCAGGTCTCCAGGATCATGACCTGAGCCGAAGGCAGTCGCCCAACCAACTGAGCCACCCAGGCGCCCTACCCAGCCTCTTCTGCAGGGGTTAGCACTGGACCTTTGAAAATCTTCCTCCTAAGGACCCAGGAGGACAGACCTTTCCTGGGCTGCATTCCTCAGCAGTGGACCCTGAGATGGGGTCCACGTGCAAGAGATTTATTGGGAAGACAGTCCCAGGAGAAACCAGTGAGGATGTGGAGGACAGGGAAGGGGAAAGAGTCAAACAAGGAGGACATTTTAGGCCAAGTGTCATCCTCCACGTGATCCCACCAGGTGTAACTCAGTTTGTCCCCATGCAACATAAGTAAGCTGGGCTTTCAGACTCCTGCACCCGTCAGCGAGGGATCTCCTTGACACTTCCAGCTCCAGAGGTGCAGGTGTGGATGGTCAGAGGCCAAAGGACAGAGGAGCCAGAAGAGGGGCGCCCAGAAAAGTAAGAGAGACCTAAGGGAATGTGGGAGAAGCGCCAGCAGTGTCTATTATGATTGTAACCAAAATTGGTAAGAAACTAGGCCAAACTAGTACAGATAGACCCACCTGAAAACATGTTTTCTCATGAAATTAATTCTCATTAATTAATTCTCTGTCTGTGGATATTGGACTAACTGCCTGGAATCCCAGGAGAAAAGTGGGGGGGCGGGTAGTGTGAATGCAGGTAGAGCCACTGGGAGCATCCTCCAATGGTCCAGATGACAAGTGGCTGGGACTAGGTTACCAGTGGGGGTGGGGGTGGTAGTGGAGGAGATGGACAGCAGAATGGATCTGAGAGCCATTTAGGAAGGTGAAATCTGGAGGGCTTGGTGTGGATTTAGTATAGCGGTTGAAGAAGAAATTAAGTGTCAAGGAGAACTCTTCGATTTTTGGCCTGAGCGACAGAGTGCCATTGGTAGGGATTGGAAATACTGGAAAAGGACTGGGTTTTGGGGACAGATCACAAAGTAAGTTTTGGACATGTTGAGTTTGAGGTGCCTTTGAGACATGTAGGAGAAGATGTTGAATAGATACTTTCACGTAGGGTTATAGATGAGGAAATGGAGGAACTTAAGTGGCCAAGTATCTTAACTAAATTATATCCTTATCAATGGAAAATTCAGTACAAGATTTCAGATCTCCTAATTCCTACTCCACTGCTCATTCCCTGACCAGTGCTTCTTTCTCTTAAATAATTTCTAAGGATAAAGGACGGTGTGCGCATGCCCCTGGGTTTCTGGGCATCTGGTCCAAATTAGTCTGGTATAAATGACACATTTAAAGTTGTTTGTTTATTTTGAAAATTCATCTGATATCTTGTTCTGCTGTACAACATATTTGTTATTTCTGTAGTATAATAATGCTACCTTACCATGTCCTTACCATGAAGTAGGATTGCTTCTCTAGGAGGGTGCTTTGAGTATATTCTGGGGTGATGGAGTCATGTGCCTGGTTCATCTGCCTGGGCACAACCCATTTGAGCAGCATGACAATCTGCTTGTTATAAGACGGGAGCAATAGGATGTGAAGTGGCTTGGGATTGGGGATAGAGATGATGAGTTCAATTTTGAATATATTGCTGTGATGTGCCATTTGGTCCTACTTTGCAGCAAAAGAAATACAGCAACGGGCCCCTGACCATGGGATCCACTGTTCTCATCATGAACCACCCCTCTGGTCCTAACAAACCATGCCCCTAGAAGCTGCAGCCAAAGAGAGCAACAGAATGGCCTTTCAAGGACACGGCTGTGACACTAGCTTCCAGGTAATACCCCGTGCAGATGGGCATCGTGCATTCGACATCAGTATGTGGTGCTAAATCTCTAGAAGGTAGAATACATGAGTCTGGAAATCAAAGGGGTAGAAGTGGAAGGTTGTCCCTCTTGCCATTCCTTACTCCCAGTGACCCACTTGGGGCATTTGTGTTTCTTGTCTCTCCCACTCTGGGCTCCATGGCTTTAGAAGTCCCGGTTCCCAGAAGGACATGTTTCTACTAGGAAACACAAGAAGAGTCTCTAGTACGGTCCAAGCTATGATTGACTGCCACTTAGTTACATCAGGCTTCTCTTGCCATGAGAGCATGAGGCAAGGAAAGAAGTCACCATCCTGGCTGGAGCATTTGCCTCTGATCATCAGGAGGAGGTAGGGCTGCTAGGTACTCATTTTCTCAGCTGCCTGGGAAGTCCACTCCCATGGCTCACAGCTGAATTCCTCCTTGGAAACTGCCCTGGGCTGAAGAGAGCTGCCTCACTCAAGACTAGGTCCCTTATGCCCCTGGGAGGAGCCTACAACCAGTGGCTGGTGGATCAGGGGATACAATATCCGAGCCTCTTTGCCCCAACTTGGAATAGATTTGGAGCATCATCCCAGTTGCTGTGGGATTGACTCAGCCTTTGTTGTGGCCACATCACAGTTCAACCTACCCTTGTCCAGCCCCTTGTCCAGCTCCAAGCTACCCAGTCCTACCCTTGACTCTGGACAGCAGAGTCACTGGTGGTGTTCCTAAGAGTGCTCCCAATACACCAGCCATGTGGAAATCTCCATCTCAGATCTGCTTCCCGGGGAAGGCGAGCTTAGCAAAATAGCTGAGAGACATGTCCAATAAAGAGCTGAAAATAGAGGCTGGCATTTAGAAGAAAGATCTGTGCTGCAGATATAGACTTGGGCACCATCCATCTAAAGACAATAGTGAAACCATGCTTGGATAGGATGGCTCTGGGAGAGTGATGGATTCTGAGAAAGAGAAGGAGGGCATCTGTTGTATTAGAAGAGAAGCAATACTAGTATGTGGATCTGTAAATGTTGCTGTTTGGTATTTTGATAAGAGGTCTTATAAAAAGGGAGGTAATTTTGTAGACCTTCATCCTTGGGGTTTATAAAATTAATTTGAAATGCTTAGTTTCCCAAGATGATGAAGAGGAGGCTAAAGAATATTCGAATTCTTGTGATTCTAAGGGTGAGGTAAACAAGAACACAGTTGAAGTAGGGCCAGATAGGACAGAGGTTTTATTTTTTATTTTATTTTATTTTTTAAAAGATTTTATTTATTTATTTCACAGAGACACAGTGAGAGAGAGAACACAAGCAGGGTGGTGAGGGAGGGAGAAACAGGCTTCCCATGGAGCAGGGAGCCTGATGCGGGGCTTGATCCCAGGACTCTGGCATCACAACCTGAGCTGAAGGCAGACGTTTAATGACTGAGCCACCCAGGTGCCCCCTAGGACAGAGGTTTTAATATAGAGGAAGTGGTATCTGCTAGGCTCCTGGTTATCATGGTTAGAGGTCTCTTCCTTAAAAATTCCTTAAAAATTTCAGGGGCACCTGGGTGGCTCAGTCAGTTAAATGT
Organism: Mirounga leonina; assembly: GCF_011800145.1. Lineage (NCBI taxonomy): Eukaryota > Metazoa > Chordata > Mammalia > Carnivora > Phocidae > Mirounga > Mirounga leonina. The sequence continues at coordinate 1,902,565 of NW_023270426.1, read as the reverse complement.
CTTGACTCTTGATTTTGGCTCAGGCCATGACCTCACGGTCATGAGATCGAGTCCCACATTGGGCTCCATGCTGAGTGTGGAACCTGCTTAAGATCCTCTCTCTCTCTGCCCCTTTCCCCCAGCCCCACTAGTGCCCGCTCTTTCTCTCTATCTCTAAATAAACAAAATTCTATTTTAATGAGACAAGTCAAATGTAAATAAATCAAACAGTAATTAGGAAAGGACAGAATTTGGTCCAGCTAACTTCACCTTGGAGGAGGGTCTGGAAAGGAATTTGGGAGGGTTGTGAGGTGTGGTTGGAGTGAGATCACAGGGGTGGTGGTCTTGGATTGTAGACATAGGACAGGATTGAGCTTTTCCTCTTGGAACTTCTTGTGTAACCTGTCCTGTCTCTTGTTGGCTTGATGGCTTGGTATCAGTGAAAGTAAGATCAATGTCTTTGTGTAGCTGTGTTGCCGTATCTTTCTCCCTGGTGATCATTGTTGCATGGGATGAAACCCCAAGACTGGGAGAATGTAGAGATCATTTTCCTGACATGGTAGCTTTTGTGTATTGGTTTGGATCAATGACTATCTTCTCTCTGTTCCTTGTTACCCCTAAGGAGGGTTGAGCCTTCACAGTGGAGTGAGGACAGGTAGGTAAGAGTCAACACCGATTATATAGAGTGAGAAGAGAAGAAACCAAGGCTGGATCTCTGAGGTTCCCTGGGGGATCATTATCAGCTGCTCAGATGTAAAGCTTTTCTTCATGATGGGACCAGCTCTTGCTCTAAACCTAGTTTCCCATTAAAACAATCTTGTTAACTAATGCTACTATAGTAATCATATTGCAATACATAGATCATCAAACCAACATATTGTACACCTTAAACTTAGGCAGTGTTCTACGTCAATGTAAATGAGGTCTGTCTACTTGAAAGTTGGCAGTGGTTCAATACTGGAATCAAAGTGGAAAATTCTGGGGACACAGGAGGGCCAGGATTCTAAGGGCAATATCAAGAGGCCTTGTTGGACCACCCACGAGCAGAGAGGAATTTCTGGGGACATAAATTACGATTGCCTGATGCTTCAGTCTAAAATTTTCTACCTCTGTGCTTTAAATAACTAGCTTTCTTTGGCTTTAGTATTTACTTGAAGAGCTGTAACAGTGGTCTTTCTTTGAGAACAGATCAGTGCTATGATTCAAGTTGTATTCATCTCTCAGGTTAGTGAGACTTCCCATTGCCCATAATCAAATTGGATATTTTACAAAGCTGAAGAGTACATCCTTTTAGGCAGGTGTAAGTAAGAACCGATTGAGAAGATGCAGGAATAAAGTAATCTTGCGTGCTTGGGTGGCTCAGTCGGTTAAGCGTCTACCTTCAGCTCAGGTCATGATCCTGGAGTCCTGGGATCAAGTCCTGCATTGGGGTCTCTGCTCCACGGGGAGCCTGCTTCTCTCTCTGCCTCTGCCTCTCTCTCTCTCTCATGAATAAATAAATAAAATCTTAAAAAGAAGGAATAAATTAATCTTATATATGACTTTAAAGAAAAAAGTAAAGGAAAACTATTAAGAAGAAAAAAAAAAGGAACACATTCTTTTAAACCAAAAATTAAGGCGACCTAACATGTGGACAAGTCTCCTCATTTCATTTTGCCTGTGAATTTTACAGCTGAGCTGTTTAAAAAATGTTTTTCTTCTATCAGCTTGAGCTTTTTTTTCCATTTGTTCAACAAAGTCAAAATCTGCTCAGTTATTTAAAGGAAAGGGGTTCCCCCCCATTACCTTTTTCATATTTGGTGAAATAAGGAAAAGCTTAACATTCTAGCTTGGTGGAATTTAATTTTGGTCAAGAATGGGTTTTTGACGATTAAGGTAAAATATGCAGATGATAATGGACATGTACTAACTTTGAAGAGTAAGAAGACCCTGAGAGGAATTTTCTGAAAGTTGGATGAATTTGAATCATTTCTACCATACTCTTTATTCTGAGTCTTTTTTTGACCAAAAATATGTTTCATCAGATGTCCATGTGGGGTTAGTGTATGAAGTAGTCTGTCCTGGCTGAAATGTCAGTTGTTGTCAAATGTCAAAAGGGTTCTTTCTCAAGTATGATCTGTACCCAACAAGGGCAAATGGAGGGGAAACCTCTGCTCTTTGCAGTTCCTCAGAGGATCAGGCTGATGGCGGCTCCACCATCCTGGAGATTCGCCTGCTGGAACAGTCGTAGATTGCTGTATATAGGAAGGAGGAATGGAGGGTCATGCAAGATGTTTTTAAGAGCCAGGCTTGGAAGTGTCCTACTGTACATTTGCAAACATGCTGTTTGCTAGAACCCAGTCACATTGCCCCAACCAATTGCAAGGGATGCTGGGAAATGTGGTCTTTCTGTGTACTCAGGAAAAAGGATATAAAATGAGATTTTGTCAATACATGGAATGGTCCTGCTTAGTCTCCTTTTCCAGTGATCTTTTTGCAATAGAGCACACTCACCGTATCCCCAGGGGAGATGGACAAAACACAAATCCAGGCACTTCACCCAGCTCGAAATCCAGGATCTCCAGGTCACTTACAACAGTTTCTCTTAGTTCAGGTGGGCTCCTCCTTGGTCCTATGAACTAAAGGAAGAAGGTATTTGCCCCCTTCCCCCATATATAATTGTGGAGCTTTTTCATATTCCCGTTTGGAAGGGGGAAGGACGGCAGATCTACAGCGATCACTGGTCCGTGGCAGGTCTGAAATCCCACTGGGCAGACGTGGCACGAAGGCCCCCCTCACTCTGGGGATGGGATTGACGTTCATTAGACCCTGCTATTTTTGGATATTGGTTGCCTCTGGGGGCTTGGTTGTTCTTACCTGGTGGAGCTTTTTGAGCAGGTGAGTGATGTCATTGGGGCTGCACTTTGGGAAATGAATTTGGGTCCAAGAAACTAGTTACGAAGTTATTGCAGAAATTCAAGAGTTATGGAATTATCCTCTGACCCGTGGGGGGTCAGTCAAAATAGGAGGAAGTGATGAATGTGACCGACACATTGAAAGCCACATTCCAAGGAGTTGCTAACTGGTTGGATGCAGGTGACAAAGGAGTGGAAAGGAGATCTGACTTAAGGCCTTGCTCCTGGCTGACAAGGACAATGGAGGGAAGTCAAGAGTAGGTCCTGATTTGGAGGAAGATGACTTTGGTTCTAACCATTATTTTCTACCTTGCCCACTCCCACAGAAGAAATGAACCCATGTCCTAACTTCATTAATGGACAGGAGCTTCCTGGTTATAAATTTTAGTAAAAATATTTTAAGGTTTAAGAAATTCTAAATAAATGCCTGTGATACATGGCAGTCAATGAAGTATTCATTGAGCATTATGGGTTACTAGCATTAGGTTGGTTGTCCACAGTGGGTCCTGTTGTTATTAAAATGCCTTGAGTGTATTCTCCTGGGAAATGTTTCTTTGTCACCAGACTGACTTGAATGAAAAGGACCTCTCTGCTTTAGATGGAAGCCCATGCTATTGTTGGGTAGTTCTAGTTGTTGATGGCCTCAATTTTATATTGAGCTGAAAGTTGTTTTCTTGAAACTTCTACTCAGAGTAACCAGTTTTGTTTGGTTGTTTTTTCTTTTTTTTTTTAGATTTTATTTTTAAGTAATCTCTCTACCCAACATGGGGCTAGAACTTACAACCCCGAGATCAAGAGTTAAATGCTCTACCAACTGAACCAGCCAGGTGCCCCAGAGTAAGCAGTTTTTGACTCCAGAAATACATAAGGCAAATTAGTCTTCTAGGGTCTGGAAGGCAGTGGCTGTCCCCGTTTATCTTCTTCATTTGAGCTGAACCGTTCTTGTCTCCAACCACTGCTTTTGCATGATTTCATCTCTGGGACCCTTTGCAGGCTGCTTGTGGTGTCTTGGGGGGCTTATGCTTGTTGCTGCGGGTGGGGAGGATGATGGCCCTGCAGGTTCTGATGGTGGCAGAGGCTTTGACATGACCTGAAGATCTCTCTGCTCTGTGATAATTGGTCAGCACTGTCTGCTGAGGAGGCCCTTAACTTTCAGAGACCATTCGTTGTAAGCTTTCCCTTATTAGTGGACTCTAAGTGGAATAAGGGATTTATCCCTCAGAATCTGGTTCTACCACCCTCCTTTGCATGTTATACAAATGGAGACTGTCTGTCACAGGCATCGCTGGTAGCCCCCCAGGTAGCCAGTCCCTTCTTTCTTCTTGCTAACAGAGCCTGCATCTGTTCAGGCCCCTAGTCCTCTGTCATATGTCCCTGAGCTTCCTGTCCCTACTTCCAGCTCTGGGGGTGGATCCTGGCCAGTCTCTGAAAACACTGGGAATCCTAGTCCTGCTGCGAGGGGCTGCGTTAGGTGTGGGGTCGTAACCCAGGTCTGGTTAATGAGATGTGAGGGGAGACTTCTGGGGGAGAGGGGCTTCTGGGAGATGTTTCCTTACTCCTAGGAGGAGATACCGGGAGAAGTGAAACCTTTCTGCCTAGGGTGTGAAGCCTCCAACTCTCAAGCCATCTGGAGGGTGAAGCCCACACATGGCGAAAAACAAAGCCAAGCGAATCCCAGGAGCTGGGTGGCCAGATTTCTGAACTTCTTGTTTTTAAAGTGAACACATTTCACTGTCATCTGTGGTGGTTTCAGTTAGAGATTTCAGTTACTAGCAGCTGAAGGCATCCTAACTGATAGGGGGATTCTTCAAGTAAGGCACTTGGAAGAGAACACAGCACCAGAACAGTGGAAATACCAGCTCTCATATTTTATACACTGTGCTTCTGGAAATGGGGATTCACTCTGAGATACCTTCTTTTCTTCTTTCTTTCGTTCGTAACTCCATCACGCATTTGGCATATGTTGTTCTTGTGGACAACTAAGACCTTTAGGGGTTTTTCTCCACAAATTTCTTTTTAGGTGTTAGTAAGATGCCTGAAAATCCTTTTTATGATGCTGTAACACCAGGGAAATGGGTGGAAGTAGCCAAACTTCTGACTGATCAGAGAATCTTCTGAAAGAGAACCTAACTCATGGCATTCTTCATACAAGTCCACCAACGAAGACAGAGATCATGGATTACTTCTGGAAGTTCCTCCAGCTCAATATGCCCTCGTGGAGATGGCGCCGTGGCTGCCTCAGATGCTTCTGGACATAGTGGCTCTGTGTTTGGCCAACTGTGAACTTGTCAGGGAACCACAAGTCTTCATCCTCACCCTACTCCCTATTCTGAACAACATTGTATCCTGGACAGATTCCAGCCATCCTACTTTTCCTAGGGTCCACCTCTGCTTACTAGCATGGGAACATTTTCCTCTTTCCTATACACATTGTCAGTCTGAGCTCACTCCAGAGGTATGTCCCCTTCCAATTCGTTGGCTTCCCCTCTGAAATGAGCTCAGGTTCATCCGGGCTTGGAGGGTAAATCCATTTCCTGCACTGGTTTCTCCTTACAGGCAGGTGTCCTGGCGCTCTGATACAAGGCTGCCAAATACGTTTTCTTGTGTGTGAAGTCAGTGAAAGGGGTAACAAAAAAGTGTCAAATCTTCGACACTTCGCCTTTCTTAATAATAAACTGTCAGCTGTCACAGACAGAAATGTCAAACCCTTCCCTTCTCCCAAACCAGGAATCTGCTTTGATGGTTTTGCAGGAAATTCAGATAATCATTTATTTGGATGCTTGCTCTTCTGCAACCTGAGATGGCAGTGAGTGCCACAAAAGAACCTTCCTACAGAATCCTTCAGCTAAAGCACTGGAGAAATCCAATAGCTCCCGGGCTCATGGCCAGCTCTTATAAACCCGATCAGTCATCTCTTCTGCTTCAGAGCCGGTGTACCCTCTGTGAGAGACAAATAGGCCCCAGAATGTGAGAAGTGCCTGTAGGCACAATGGACATAGTCCCGTGGTCCGCTTGTCCTTGTGTGGCATCACCACGCACATGGCAGTGGCTTGGTGAGTGGAGAGACTCCTCTTAGGGACGCTGCTCATGAATATTCCCAACAGCTCTCAAGATTCGTTTTTGACTCTGCACCTAGTGCATATCATGGCAGCTTCTGGGACGTATGTGTCCTTCTGGGAGCTAGTCTAAAGAACATAATGATAAAGCACTTTGGTAGAGAGGAAGAACGCATAACTGCTCACTCTTCCTGCAAAGACTAGAGCGTGCAGAAGTCACCGTGTTCCACTGGTAGCTTTGTGACAACTCTACTTTTCAGTATGTGTCATCAGGAGGATCCTTGCGTCTGTGTGTATGGCTTTCTTCTAAAAGAGTGTGAGCTAGCTCTTTTGCGTAAATCATGTCCCAGATTATTTTATATTGACGTCTGGAGCATCAACAGAGGAGTAACAGAGGAGTTGGAACAACATGATGGGATCCAAGAATGTCCATAATCAGTTGCTTCTCCCTATTGAGTTTTGGAGTGAAATAAATAGAAGGAGGCGATGATCTGTAATGAGGGAATAAAGTACTCCCTTGCTACCTTATTGTTGGTTCCAGCTCTGGAACCAAACCCTGGCGTCTGGGAAGGCACATAAGACCAGCTGGAGTTCATGTTTCCAAAGCTAGTGAGCATTTTCGGTCTTATGGCCTGAAGCTCACACCTTAGTCTTCAATGCTGCCACCGGAAGACCATCTGACACACACATTACCTGTCCATCTGGCTTGGAGTGGAATTGGGGGAGGTGACCGGATTATCCCAGCTCCTCTCTGGAAGACTGGGCTGAGGTACTCTACAGGAAGTTTGAGTGTATGCTTAGGACCTCTGCCAAGCCGAGGCACAGAAAGGAACACTCACTTTTGGGGGAGTATTTCTTGAACAATCTAGAAAGAAATTTGTAAGCTTATAGTTGTTTCATTTTGAAAATTAAAAAAAAATTTATTTTTGTCAAAGGGAATGACTTAATATTTTTAGTGTTTAGGCCTTTAGAGATCTTGCTTCAGCCAAGATCTTCTGCCTCTCTTGGAGAGAAGTGGGAACATCTACACAGGGGTGCTGATGGCAGGGCTCCTTTGGTCAGGAGAATCACTACTCTGGATCCATGGTTGTAAGAGACAGAAGGAGAAAACCATGCCCAAGAGCTGAGCTGTTAGAGCAAAGGGACTCCATGCACTAACATACATGGTTCACCCGGTGTTCTGAGGAATCCCCATCAACTCCTGCCTTCTGGGGGTAGAGAGACCAGGTGGAGAGCTATAACAGACACTGGGATGAGAACAGAGAGAAGCCTTGGGACTCTTTTCGCTACAGCAAACCTTAGTATGCATCCCAATCTCCTGGAGAACTTGTTAAAACACAGATTACTAAATCTGCAAATTTGGGTTTGGGACAGAGAATTTGCATCTTTAACATGTTCCTGGGTATGATGCTGCTGGTCCAGGGACTGCGAGCTGAATAATCTTGGTCCAGTGTCTTAATCTGAATCTGTATTCGTTACCTCGTATGTAAAATAAGTCCAGTGATGGTCCTTATGTCAGAAAGAGATGAGAGAGTGAATTGAGATAACGTATGTGAAGATACTGGCATGATGCTTCGCAAATGCCAGGTGCCCATTGAATACAAACTCGCTACAGATATTTTTCTGTCACTTGTTTTGGTGCATAATAATTGCTTAGGTATTCCTCTCTCTCCCTCCTACCTTTGACTCTATACAGCTTGATCTCATTCAGTTCAGAATCCCCACCTCTTAGCCCAACACATGGGAGGGGATGTCGTAAGTGTCTGAGTGTTGGTCAAAGCCATCAGTGGTAAAGCTCTAGCTCATTTTCTAAAACTGGTTTTTAAAATAAAACAACTACAAAAATAATTGAAGGTAATCAACCATACAGAGATTGTTACATTTTAAGAGTGCTTTAACTTTTACATAAGTAATCCCCCTAACTTGCCTTCCTATAGGACCATAGTATCTCATTTAATTTTTTTTGTTTTCCCATTATTTTATAAAGTAATAAAGTAATACCAAAAATCTCATTTAATTTCCTAAAGATGGGAGAGTGATTTCAGAGAACAAAAAGCACCATCTTTGTCTTTTGAGGATAGTCCCATGTAGAAATCTTTTAAAGTCAGATATCATTTTTGCAACCCGAGAACACATGTGTTCACCTCTCGGAATTTGCCTTTGTGTCCAGAGCAATTAGGCTGAGACCCAGAGGTGGCAGGGGACTGGAGGCTGCCTTGGGCTCTAGTAAATCAGAGAGCAATCAAGATTTTATTTCATGTTTGAGAAAGAATTGGTTTTATCTCATCTCTGCTTTTAGGGATGACCGTGTCAGATGAATTTAGTTAATAGGGTAATTTTGTTTGATGCCAACAGTAGGTATCCAAACCCTCTGTCTCTTACTCTAGTCATTTGTTCTTATTTATTTTCATGGAAATTGTCCTTAAAAATACAAGTACAAATGTCCTTATACCCTTATCACGCATTTCAAGACTTAAAACATACTTTAAAATTACTACATAGTGTGGGTTTCATAGAATAGCTACACAGTATGTTACCTGACTAACAATTATTAAAATTTGTGGGTTTTTTTTTTTTTTTTTGCATTAGAATTGCCCGTCTTTTCTAGGTGTCTGGCACTATGCTTTTGGCATCCTCACACATTCTTCTTTGGTCATTTGCTAATATCTTACAGATCAGCTCAGGGTGAGGTGGGGTTAACTGGCTGTATCCCCTAGTGGAAGTGGGAAGAAATTCATGTTGTTGTTTGTTGTTCACTTGAGCTCATTTGCAGGGGATATTTGATCAGAATGTTTGCCTTTATGCAATAACCAGTGGTTTGGGACTCGCAGTGTAGAACAGAGTTCTAGATTCCAGCTGGTAGAAGAAGTTGAGCTGACATGGCCCCCTTCCCCGCCGTACTCACTGTCGTTTACCGTAATATATTGGGTTAGAGATACGGAAGACAGGGCGGAGTTGTCTGTGTGGGGAGGGGAGAGGGCTGGCCTTAGTGGAGAACGCCAGTCGCCCCCTTCTTTTGTGAGGGTGTCCCAGTGCAGGGCCAGGCAAGACCGCGCACAGACTCCGTCTGCCAAGTTTTCTTTTTTTTGACTGTGGATATCCCTTTTAATTAGGTTATTGCTTAAGGATCATAATTGGCCTGGAATCTTTTGGAGAATTTGTAGACTATATAAAGTTACAGAAAATTGTGAAAAAGTTGCATGCTTTAAGAACTTAGTATTTCCATCAAGCCTGTAGTTGAAAAAGAGTATGAAGACAATCATAAGTGTATGTTTTTTAACACAGTTTCTTGATATTTACAGTATTTTTTCTTCTCTAGTTGCCCTCCCTTCAAAGTTGGTCAGTTGTTTTTCTGTTTTTTTTTTTTTCACCTCAAGGGGGCATTTGCAATTTCTTTGGGGCAGTCACTGGCTCTTCAGTGGCATTGATTAGGGGAATGTTTTTGTGCTTCGCTGAGCAGGTCCTGCCATCTTGTATAACATTTTGAGAATTGCACTCAGTGGTGTTGGGATTTTCTTCCTTTCTTGTCTCAACATGAGAGCTCTCATTCCTTCCAGGGAAAGGTTTGCTGAGGCTGGAATTTTGAACTTGCATCAGGAATCACAGGGCCAAGTTTTCTGATCCTCTTAGTGCTTTGAGCCTTTCTCCGCGTCTCTAAGCTGGCCCAGGCTGTAATGGAACCAGCGCTGTGTGTCGGATCCTCACCCCGCAGGACATGAGTTTATTTTCCCAGTGACTTCTGGGCCCTGGATAGGTGCTGGTGCTGCCGGTGATGGTGTGGCTGTCACTTCATTGCCAAGCTGTCTGCACGCACAGACTCACCCTTCAAGCTCATGGATCAGTCCCACCTTTGACATTTAGATGGCAGCAACCACCTTGCGGCTGGAGCCCTGCACAGGCCTCATTTACAAGGTGATCTGTCTGCGGTTCGCTCACGCTGTCTTCCGTCTAGTTAGTATGATGTTGCTTGCTCTGTCAGAGAATCCACGCCAGAGAAACCCCGAAATAAGTTATTTATTAATTTCTGAGTGCAAAGGCACTGTGTGCTCATTATGGAAACCCAAACATCCCAGGCATCTGTACTTGAGTAAATGAAAGTTCCTTATAATATAGTAAAATAAAGTAAAATAAAATAAAATTTCCCAAGAGATCCCAGTCGTACCAGTTTGGGCTGGTCTTGGCCGGTCCCCACGTTGGCTCCCAGAGTGGGATATGCAAAATACTAGTGGATGCACAAGAGATGATTTTAGGTAGTATAAGAGGCAAACACGCCTTATTTTTTTAAAAATTTTTTATTGTTATGTTAATCACCATACATTACATCATTAGTTTTTGATGTAGTGACCCATGATTCATTGTTTGTGTATAACACCCAGTGCTCCATGCAGAACATGCCCTCTTTAATACCCATCACCAGGCTAACCCATCCTCCCACTTCCCTCCCCTCTAGAACCCTTAGTTTGTTTTTCAGAGTCCATAGTCTCTCATGGTTCATCTCCCCCTCTGATCTCCCCCCCTTCATTTTCCCCTTCCTACTATCTTCTTTTTTTTTTTCTTAACATATATTGCATTATTTGTTTCAGAGGTACAGATATGAGATTCAACAGTCTTGCACAATTCATAGCGCTCACCATAGCACATACCCTCTCCAGTGTCTATCATCCAGCCACCCCATCCCTCCCATCCCACCCTGACTCCAGCAACCCTCAGTTTGTTTCCTGAGATTAAGAATTCCTCATATCAGTGAGGTCATATGATACATGTCTTTCTCTGATTGACTTATTTCACTCAGTATAACACCCTCCAGTTCCATCCACGTCGTTGCAAATGGCAAGATCTCATTCCTTTTGATGGCTGCATAATATTCCATTGTATATATATACCACATCTTCTTTATCCATTCATCTGTCGATGGACATCTTGGCTCTTTCCACAGTTTGGCTATTGTGGACATTACTGCTATAAACATCGGGGTGCACGTACCCTTTCGGATCCCTACTTTTGTATCTTTGGGGTAAATACCCAGTAGTGCAATTGCTGGATCATATGGTAGCTCTATCTTCAACTTTTTGAGGAACCTCCATACTGTTTTCCAGAGTGGCTGCACCAGCTTGCATTCCCACCAACAGTGTAGGAGGGTTCCCCTTTCTCTGCATCCTCGCCAACATCTGTCGTTTCCTGACTTGTTAATTTTAGCCATTCTGACTGGTGTAAGGTGGTATCTCATTGAGGTTTTGATTTGGATTTCCCTGATGCTGAGCGATGTTGAGCACTTTTTCATGACAAACACATCTTATTTTAATATTCTGCATTTTTCAGGTGTATCAGAAACACATCCATACTGAACTCACGATTTCATGGATATACTCACTTTTCACTTAAAATACATTGATTTATCTAAAAAATATTGGTTGATTTCTTAAGGAACGAGTAGTTGCTAGCACAAGTCATACAGAATGTGGCAACGATTTTGAAGGTAGTGGTCTGATACTACCCTGAAGTTGACACATTTTTACATATAATATCATTAAATGAAATATGTCATAGTTTTATCCTGTAATAATCAGTTAGTAGTAGTATCCTGTAATTGCACTTGACATAAACGTACTGGGCTTATTTCTGTATCAGAACATACTCATTTTGGTTGCTTTAACGGGTATATACGATTAGGTTCATAGATGCATTGAAAGATACTTACCTAGCAACATGTGGTGGTCATATGATTATTGCCAGGGGTTAGCCACCATAATCAGTGCTGCCATGAACATGTGCTGTGTGAATGTAATTTGTGCATTCATACAAGTGTTTCTACAGGATGAATTCCTAGAAATAAGAGTGATATAGGATATAAACATTTACTATTTTTTCTTTTGGATAATGTCAATTTCCCTTCAAAGGTGCCATATGATTGACCCTCCTACCCATAGTGCCCGAGAGTGACTGTTCTCTACACTTGACTGACACCAGATGTGATCAGTCTTTTAAATTCTTGTCAGACTGGGGCACCTGGGTGGCTCAGTCAGTTAAGAATCTGACTTTGGCTCAGGTCATGATCCTGGGGTCCTGGGATCGAGTCCTGCATTGGGCTCCCTGCTCAGCAGGGAGTCTGCTTCTCCCTCTCTCACTCCCCCTGCTTGTGCTCTCTCTCTCTCAAATAAATAAATAAATAAAATCTTAAAAAAAAGTCCTTGTCAGACTACAATCCTTGGACTGCTTCCCTGGGCAGTTCTATTTCTTTTGTGAATTGCTGGTGTATATCCAATGCCCATTTTGCTTTTAAGTAGTTCACATCTCCTTTCATATTCCTCAGTAGACTTTTGTTTTCTTCATAAAAGCTCCAATATAGGGGCACCTGGGTGGCTCAGTTGGTTGGGCAACTGCCTTTGGCTCGGGTCATGATCCTGGAGTCCCGGGATCGAGTCCCACATCAGGCTCCCTGCTTAGCAGGGAGTCTGCTTCTCTCTCTGACCCTCACCCCTCTCATTCTCTCTCTCTCTGTCATTCTCTCTCTCTCAGAAATGAATAAAATTAAAAAAAATAAAAGCTCCAATATACTGTTAGGTTTAGCCCCACAGTACTCCTTTAAGTGTCCCTAAGCACACTGTAGGTTATTATAATTCAAGTTTTCTATAGAAACCAGGTGGTTCTCACTGGATGAATTTGCCTTGATGGGTTTATCATATTTCAAGAGATGGGTTCTAGGAATTTCTGCATTTTTTTTTAAGTCCAGAATCATGATTTTTTCAATGTATGAAAAGGTGTCTGTTCTTTAGAACTGTTTTATCCAGACTCTGCTCACAAAAGACTACTGAATAAACTAGAGCATCAAATAAAAAACCTGTAAGAAATAATAAGTACTAATACATAAACAATAAGATATAAAGGCAAGCAAACATTTATCGAGCACCTACTGTGTACTAGGCACCGTGCCAAATGCGGAAGATACAAACATGGCTAAGAAGTGCCCCTGCTTTCAGGCTCCCCTGGGTGGCTCAGTTGGTTAAGCGTCTGGCTCTTGATCTCAGCTCAGGTCTTGATCTCAGGGTTGTGAGTTCTAACCCCACGTTGGGCTCCATGCTGGGCGTGAAGCCTACTTTAAATAAACAGAAAGAATTGGCTCTATCTCAAAGAGCTACTACTCCTGAAGGAAGAGATACACATTGATACATGTAATTACTGTGGGATACTGTAAGTGTTAGGATACGTGCAGGGAAGATTGGGAGTTCTTTCTACCTGTGGTGATATAAAAGGATGGTTGCTCGGAAGGCTTCGGAGCAGAGGAGAGTCTGAGGTGGAGTTCTCGAAGGTGAGGCAGGAAGGAAACCCCTTGCCACCGTGTGTGACACAGCATGGATGTTCCCGGGAGCCTCATGGGCTTCAGCAGGACAGGGGGATGGGTGGGCTCATTGGGGACAAGCTGGGGTCAGACTATGGAGGGTCTTTTTAAAATTTTTTTTTATTCATGTGACAGAGGTTGAGAGAGAAAGAGAGAGAGGGAATATGAGCAGGAGAGAGAGGGAGAGGGAGAGGGAGAAGCAGACTCCTCGCTGAGCCAGGAGCCTGATATGGGGCTCGATCCCAGGACCCTGAGATCATGCCCTGAGCCGAAAGCAGACGCTTAACCATCTGAGCCACTCAGGCGCCCCTGCGGAGGGTCTTTTATGTGGTCAAAGAGTCAGAAATTTTTCCTGCAGCAATGTGGAGCTATTGGAGGCATTAAGCAGGGGGCTAGTGTGGGGGATGTTTGAGGTTTTAGGGGGATCGCTTTGACTTCAGGTGGAGAAGGGCGCATGCGTGTTGCATGGATGGGGTGTGGTGATTTGGGGGTGAGGGAGGGAGCAGAGACCAGAGTCTTCATCCGGCTGGGTGATAATGGGGGACATAAGGGGGGAGTGGCAGAGGGAGAGGGAGAAGCAGGCTCCCTGCTGAGCAGGGAGCCTGATGCGGGACTCGATCCTAGGACCCTGGGATCATGACCTGAGCTGAAGGCAGACGCTTAACTGACTGAGCCAGAAGAACTAACCGGATAGAGCCCTAACCCCAGATGCAAATCTTTCACAGGAACCACATCTTTGACCTCCCCTCTGGGCTTGGCAGTGGAATGGGCACAGATCCATTTAAATCCTTTGAAGGCAGTTATGGGAGGACTTGGAATATCAAAATTAATACCGGAAGTCCATTTCATAAAGTAAAAGGGAATAATGCTTATTAGGTATTGAAAGTCACATGAGCAGCCCTGGAGATGGACAGTGAGTTAGTGTTGCAGCTGCATTTTGAACCAATTATAAGCTAGAAATAGAAAGCAGAGGAGAAGCTGCTAAGAGACTCTCAGAATATCCAAGCATGCATTCCCTCAAGCACAGGACCGATTTTTCGGAGGGGAGAGTAGCTGTTTCTGACTTCAGTACACTGGATGATGCGCAGCTTCTGACTCTATGCCACGTTCTGGGATGAATTGGCCCCAACCCATAATAACGGTCCTTCTCTACCTCCTTTAGGGACCCTTAACTTTATTTGCTCTTTTCTTGCTCTTTTCTCTCTCCTCCCAGCCCGGTACACTGTATAGAGAGCTTCTAGGCGCTGGTGTTTATTTATCATCCCTGGGCATGCAAAGTGCTTCTGCATTTTTTGCAACAGAGCTGGCTTTAGACAAATTCATTCAGTGAATGGTAAGCTGCTTATATGCAGACGCTGTTTTATTTGTCTTTTTGTCCTCACTGCCTCATCCAATGTTAGATGGAACTGAAGCAAAAGGTTAACCCACAGAGCTTGATTTAAAACCAAAGATTAAACAGACACCTTGGAATGAAACGAGTAATTTTTTCAGTCAGTTTTCGAATTTGTGCACCTAGGCACAACCTAAAAATTCTTTAAGTAAATCCAAGCCTGGTGAGACCCACATTATATCCTAAACAGTTTGGAGTTCTTGAAGGTTGTGTCGGAACGTCCCGGAATATAGAGAAATCAATGAGAGAAAACAAGTACACGAGTAAGTGTCAAGTGAATTAGGTGGACAGCAGTTACTCCAAGTTCAGAGGTGAGATCCTTCTGGAGTGCATTTAAGGAAGAGGATTTAAGCTGGGTCAGGAAGTGGGGACAAGATTGGCGCAATGAAGGTTGGTGACAAAAAGGTATCTGAGATTAGGACCAAGGATAAATACTTGGTGCTACCTTAACTTTAACCAATAGCCCGGGACCACGGATATGAACACGTCAAGCAGTCTTTGAAAGGCTAAGAAAAATAGGGAAAATGTAGTAAAATGTGAGAGAGCATGTATGTTTGGATTTGAGCCTTTGACAAATGAAAATGAACCAGAATGTTCTAACGTAGTCTATCATTGATATGTTCTTGGGAAGCTCCCTTTTTCTCTGTCTAGTTGCTGACTCTTTGTCGGAGCCTTAAGTGTATCAATAAAGATGATGAGTTTGCTGCTGGACTTGGACAGAGTGATGTCATATTTTATCCTGTATGTGCTTATTATTTATCATCCTCATTATACCTTTTTGTTTGTTTTAAACTTTCTGGAAATAGCTTATTTAGCAGAGAGAAAAACCAGGGGGTTTTTATTTGTATTTATTTTTTCACTAAAGGAGATGTTCCGTTTATTACATATCTAATATCTTTGGATGAAATTACATGGATACGCCCATTCTTTTTCTTTTGAGTGTAGCTGACACGCAATACATTAGTCGTGGGTGTACAATATAGTGATTCAAATCTCTATACATTATGCTGTGCTCACCATTAAGTGTAGCTAGCTACGATCTGTCACCATTCAGTGCTACAATACCACTGACCATATTCCTATGCTGTACCTTTCATGCCTGTGTTAATCATTTGGTTTTTAACGAATGGATCAGATTTAGTCGGTCAGAGCCTGGTCCTCATGCCAGTCAGAGTTGGAACATCAGGGGATGCTCTCTGTGAGTCATGAGTCACAGTTGGGTTTCAGCTTGCATCCTGCAGGTATGATGTAGAAGACCCCAGATATGGTTCATTTCTTCCCTTGATGGCCTCATCTTCCCCTTCAACACAGCTCCTGTCAACTTAGGGTAAAAAATACAGGTGTTTCTTGGTGTCCCTTCAGAAGGGATCAAACACAGACAAAACAAAATCTGCAGTCTGTATTTTGAGCTGCTTCTGTTTACCCTTTATATATTTCCCATCAGCAGCATTAACCACCGCTGCTTTTCAAAGCCTCCCCTTTCAGAAAGAAGAGCCATTACTCATTCTTCCCCAGGAATGAGGGGTTTGCGGGATGCCTACCATGATGGTGGCTGTTCACCGACTTGCCAAACTTGCCATGTAATCTTTCAGTAAGGCTAAAACTCCATCGAGAAGACATCCAGCTCTCTCCCACACAAGTTAGCAAGGGGCGTTCTGCCTTTGATTATATAGAATTGTTTCCTGAGGTGTGGCCCTGAAACATCCCAAGTCAAATTCACAGCTTTTGCTTCTGCAGTAGGATAATCCACTGATGTGCTATCTAAATGGAATTTGGTGTCTGTCCAACCTTATGGAGCAGCAAAATTCCCTGGGGGGTGGGGAAGGAGCGTTTTAAAACACAGATGTCTGGCCCCACTTCCTGAGAGTCTCCTTCAGTAGGTTTGGGGCAGGACCAGAGAGTTTGTATTTCTACCAAGTTTCCTGCTGCTTGCTGCCCTGGGCACCAGACTTTGAGAATCAGTGATCTGATATTCAGACCTCTGCTTGTCATAGAGACAGGTTCATAGCAGTTTACGATATTTCTCTACATTGAAGACTTGATGGAGTCCAGGAATATATTTTGACGTTGTCTTCGAATTTGGAAGATCTAAAAATGTTATGTAATTTTGTGTGAGCTCCCATGGATAAAGACCATGCTAGTGACCCAGCAGAAAGGTCTTTAACATCTATTGGAATGAATTCCTGGCAATATCTGCCGATGTCTCCCAGAAAGCAGCATCAACCCCAAATTATGTTCTCTGCTTGTCTCAAATCAGAAACTGGCTCTGTATATGAATGGAGATAAAGGGTTTGTAAGTGATACCTGGAAGCAAAGCCCTTCCAAAGAATGCTTAAAACCTGAAAACAAGTCCTCTGAGAATTGAGAAAAACCACTGTCCAAGGTCTGTGCACCTGCCTTCCAAGAAAGGGCTGGTTCTGGCAACAGCCCCACCAACTCCAACCCACTGATTGAGTATTGTGTATGAATTTGAGATTTGATCAGGTTGAATTAATAGTGTCAGACAATAAGAAGGGACTGCTCTAAGCCCACATACGATACTTCATAGAGATTGAAATGACCAAAACTATTAACCAGAAATAACTGCTGGGATCACTTTGTATAATGGCCATAGGCCAACTGCAGCTGGGAATTTGTCTCAGCTAAAGTGGGATTGGAAGGGGAATTTGAAGACAAAATAAAACAAAACAACAGAACCTATAAAGTTGTAAGTCTAGTAAATCAATCATTAGTTATTTATATTGGAATATTATCTAAAGCAAATAAATGTTTTAGATACAACTGAAGATGGGTTTTTAAAAAGATTTTATTTATTTGAGTGAGACAGAGCACAAGCAGGGGGAGGGGCAGAGGCAGAGGGAGAAGCAGACTCCCCGCTGAGCAGGGAGCCCAACACAGGGCTGGATCCCAGGACCCTGAGATCATGATCTGAGCTGAAGTCAGACGCCCAACCAACTGAGCCACCCAGGTGCCCCACAATTGAAGATCTTTTTGAAAGTCTTGAATGATTTTTCAAATTGAAAAAGTGATATGTGTGCTCTTTTTTCTTTAATTTTTAAAACCTCAGTATAATTGGCATACAATATCCTATTAGTTTTCAGTGTACACAGTGATTCAGTATTTTTATATATTATGAAGTGATCCCCACAATAAGTCTAGTTGCCATCAGTCACCATACAGAGTTATTAGAGTATCATTGAGTCTGTTTCCTATGTTGTACAGTACCTCCCCATAACTTGTTTATTTTCAAATATATATCTTAATAGGTGCAAAATATAAAATGAAAGCCCTCATCCCACCTCATCCCAAATACCGTATCTAGGGAAGGAGGGTGTTGTTTGGTACTTTTTGAAAGAAGACTTAGTTCTCCGAATCAGCATAAGGAATTGGAGAGTCCTCTGATGTCAGAATGAAGATTTATGCTGTCTTGTTCCAGGAGTAGCTTCCCGGGATGGCTGTCTGTCCCCTCCTTTAGGGAGAGGCAGGACACCGTGCCCCTGGAGACTTTGTGAAGAACTCCAGTAGAGGTCAGATGCCCACATGTCAAGGACCATGGACACAGGTTTACCTCACCTCTTATTACTGAGAAAATAGTGTTAAAAAGATCTCTGGTCCTCATTCCCATTCACCTCCGTGGACTTTGCTGCTTCTCTTGTCTTCTAAAGTCTTCTGCCAGCTTGTTGCCCAATTTCTCCACTTCCCTGCCCCCACCGAACTTCTCAAAAGAAATGTCCACTTTCCCCATGTTCTCATTCATTCCCAGGTTGATGCATTTCTAACCTGGCGCCCACCCCACCATGCCGTGTTGAGCTCTGTGGAACATCTGACACACTTCACCCCTCCTGCCTTCCTGTAGTAGCCTTGTGTCTGTTACCTTCTTAACCAGTTACCCCAGTTTAGTGGTTTGAATCAACAGACTGTTATCTTCCAGTTGATGAGGGTCAGGAATCGAGGACTTGTGTAATTCTGCCTCAGGGTCTCTCATGAGGCTGGGGATGTGCTCATCTGAGGGCTTGACTGGGGCAGGAGGATTCATTTCCGAGATGCCTCACTCACATGCCTGTTGACTGGACGCCTCAGATTTTTGCCATGTGGGTCTTGCCACAGAGATGCTTGGCTGTACTTAAGACATGGCAGCTAGCTTCCCTTGGAGTGAGAGAGTGCAAGAGAGAATGAGAACGAGAGAATGAATGAATGACCAGGACAGGAGCTGAGGTGTTTTTTTTTTTTTTTCCTTTTTATGACTTAGTCTCCAAAGTCACATGTCCTTATACTTCTTTATTTTATTCATTAGAAGTAAGTCACTAAGGGGGAACCTGGGTGGCTCAGTCAGTTAAGTGTCCTGACTCTTGATTTGAGCTCATGTCATGATCTCAGGGTTGTGAGATTAACCGCCCCCCCCTCCCCGGGGGTCAGGCTCCATGCTCAGCAGGGAGTCTGTTTGAGATTCTCTCTCTCCCTCTCTCTCTGCCCCCACTTGCACTCATGCTCTCAATCTCCCTCTCTCTCTCTCTCAAATAATCTTTTTTTTTTTTTTTTTAAAGAAGTGAGTCACTAAGTCCCGCCCATGCTTAAGGGTAAGGAAATTAAGTTCCTCCTGAAGAGTTTCAAAGAACTTGTAAATGTATTTTTAGAAACTATTTTTTTAAATTTAAGTTCAATTAATTAACATATAATGTATTATTGCTTTCAGAGGTACAGGTCTGTGATTCATCAGTCTTATATAATACTCAGTGCTCATTACATCATGTGCCTGCCTTAATGTCCATCACCCAGTTACCCCATCCCCCTACCTCTCTCCCCTCCAGCAACCCTCAGTTTGTTTCCTATGATTAAGAGTCTCTTACGGTTTTTCTCCCTCTCTGGTTTCATCTTGTTTTATTTTTTCCTCTCTTCCCCTATGATCCTCTGCTTTGTTTCTTAAATTCCACATGTCAGTGAGATCATATGGTAATTGTCTTTCTCTGGTTGACTTATTTTGCTCAGCACAATACCCTCTAGTTCTATCCATGTCATTACAAATGACAAGATGTCATTGTTTTGATGGCTGAGTAATATTCCATTGTGTGTATCTATCTATCTATCTCACATCTTTTTTACCCATTCATCTGTCAGTGGACATCTGGGCTCTTTCCATACTTTGGCTATTGTGGACATTGCTGCTATAAACATCGGGGTGCAGGTGCCCCTTCGGATCACTACATTTGTATCTTTGGGGTAAATACCCAGTAGTGCAATTGCTGGGTTGTAGGGTAGCTCTATTTTCAACTTCTTGAAGAACCTCCATACTGTTTTGCAGAGTGGCTGTACCAGCTTGCATTCGCACCAACAGTGTAAGAGGGTTCCCCTTTTCCGCATCTTCGCCAACATTTGTTGTTTCCTGACTTGTTAATTTTATCCATTCTGACTGGTGTGAGGTGGTATCTCATTGTGGTTTTGATTTGTATTTCCCTGATGCCGAGTGACCTTGAGCATTTTTTTGAAGCGTCTGTTGGCCATTTGGATGTCTTCTTTGGAGAAATGTCTGTTCATGTCTTCTGCCCATTTCTTGACTGGATTCTTTGTTCTTTGGGTGTTGAGTTTGATAAGTTCTTTATAGATTTTGGATACTAGCCCTTTATCTGATATGTCATTTGCAAATATCTTCTCCCATTCTCTTGGTTATCTTTTGGTTTTGTCGACTGTTTCCTTTGCTGTGCAAAAGCTTTTTAAAACCTTCCTACTCTCCTTTCTTGATTTTGCCAGTGTCACTCTCTTTTAGTTTGCGCCCAACTTTATTGGCTGCTCTTCGGCTATGCTAGCCCACCCTCCATCTCCTTCCTGTCCTCATAATGTTAAAAGTTGATCAAGACTCCATCCTGGGCTCTTCTCCCCCTTTCTGTTTTCCCCATCCCCCCTTATGCTCCCTCCCTCCAGAAACTTCAAATACTCTCTATTTGACAGTACTACCAAGTTTCTATCTTCAGGGCTGACTTCTTTTTAGGTATTTAGATTTATATATTTTTTATACCTTCATAGTTGGAAAGATTTTATATTTCTTTTTTTTTTTTTTCTCAGAGAGAGAGTGCATGCACGTGTGAGTGGGGATGGGGGAAGGGCAGAGGGAGAGGGAGAGGCAGAGAGAATCTTAAGCAGGCTCCATGTTTAGTGCAAAGCCTGACGTGGGACTTGATCTCATGACACTGACTCTGAGCTGAGATCAAGAGTCGGACACTTAACCAACTGAGCCACCCAGATGCCCCAAGATTTTATACTTCTGAATCTTAACTCTTGGTCTTCGAAACCTGCTTCTCCTTTACTTTTTTCCCATCTCTATAAATATAGAGGCTCAAGCCACTGTTGCTAAAGCCAGAAATGTGTCATTTTTTTGCCCTCTTGCCTTAACACTGCTACACATCTATATTCTCCCATTCTGGACTTTTTTTTATTGGATGTTTTCTCCTACTTCTCCTCTTGCCCCTCATTTTCCTGCTTCCCCCTTGTCTTCCTTAACAACAAAGAACATTTAAAAAAGATCTCATGAGCCAAACAAAAATATTTTTACATTTCTTTTTAGTTTTTATTTTGTATGCTTCACTTTATAAGTTACGTTTTTTAAAAATGTAACCTGTATACCCACTGTGGGGCTTGAACTTGTGACCCTGAAGCACATGTTCTACCAACTGAGGCAGCCAGGTGCCCCTGACTTTATAAATTACTATTGTTATAGTTTACGTATAATTTTATATCCTACATTCTCTCTTTTTGGTTTAAACACAAGATAAAGGGAGCCTCGGTGGCTCAGTTGATTAAGCGACTGCCTTTGGCTCAGATCATAATCCTGGGTTCCTGGGATTGAGTCCCACATTGAACTCTCCCTGCTCTGTGGGGAGACTGCTTCTCCCTCTCCCTCTGCCTGCTGCTCCTACTGCTTGTGCTCTCTCTCTCTCTCTCTGTCAAATACATAAATAAAATCTTAAAAAAAAAAAAAACACAAGATGTAATTTATTGTCTCACATGGTTATAAACTCCAAGGGAAATGGCTGGCCTCAGGTCTCTAGGATGAGTCTCTCTTTCTTCATCTCTTACCTCTGCTTTTTCCTGTTAATTTCAATCTTAGGCAGGCTCTTTTGGGATGGCATCCAGAAGCACCAGGCCTAATCTTCCCAGATACGTGGAAAGCACCTTGCTTTCATTACATTATGGTCCTTCTAGATTGGATGACATTTTAAAAAAGTATTGTTGGTAAGTTTTAGAGAGATAATATTGGTGATAGACTTGCTCAATTCTAGTTTATCTAAAAAATATCTTTATAGTTAGTTAAGTCAATTATAGATTGACACCTTTGGGATATTATTCCACTGGCCTCTACCTCCTATGGTTGCTATCCAGAAGTCAGCCATCAGTCTATCATTTTTTAAGATAATCAGTCTTTTCTTTCTGACTGCTTTTAGGATCTTTATTTTCCTGCATTTCTACTGTGATGAGGGTTGGGGATGGAAAGAAAGGGGTGAGCTAATCAGTAGGCATAGGCTCAGGTTTGAGAGGGTAGTGAGGTCAAGGAGAAATTTATTTCAGGATGAGTCATGCAGGACTCTTTGACCTTAAATTTTCTGAGATGATGAAATGAACTATTGGAGGTGATCAAAATAGTTAGCTTAATTGAGGGCTAGTAATGCGTTTTTAAAATCATGCTTGTCATTTTTAGGGCATTAGTAAGAAACCATCACAGGGCATATTTTCTTTTTTTTTTTCATATTTATTTATTTGATAGAGAGAGACACAGCAAGAGAGGGAACACAAGCAGGGGGAGTGGGAGAGGGAGAAGCAGGCTTCCTGCAGAGCAGGGAGCCTGATGTGGGACTTGATCCCAGGACCTTGGGATCATGACCTGAGCCGAAGGCAGCACCTAACGACTGAGCCACCCAGGTGCCCCAAGGCATAGTTTCTTTTAATTGCTTTGCTTAAACTTGTGTTGTTTATTTACTTGACTCTAATTTGCTTTATTTATGCAAGGGATGTACCTTTTAAAAATTGAAGTATAATTAACATACAGTATAGTATAGTATAGTATAGAATAATATAATTAACATATATTAGCTTCAGGTGTACAATATAATGATTCAAAAATTATAGACATTACTCAGTGCTCATCACAAGAAGTATACTCTTGATCCCCTTCACCCATTTCTCCCATCCCCCACTACCTCCCTGCTGGCAATGAATAGTCCATCCTCTGTATTTAAGACTCTTTTTAGTTTGTTTCTTTGTTTGGTTTTATTTCTTAAATTCCACATATGAGTGAAATCATGTGATGTTTGTCTTTCTCTGTCTGACTTATTTCGTCTTATACCCTCTAGGTCTATCCATGTTGTTGTCAATGGAAAGATCTCATTCTTTTTTATGGTTAAGTAATATTCCAATGAATATATATACCACATCTTCTTTTTCCATTCATGAATCAATGGACACATGATGTTTCCATATCTTGGTTATTGTAAAGAATGCTGCAATAAACATGCATGTATCTTTTTGAATTAGTGTTTTCTTTTTCTTTGGATAAATAGCAGTGGAATTACTGGATCATA
The DNA here is from genome assembly GCF_011800145.1 of Mirounga leonina. Taxonomy (NCBI): domain Eukaryota; kingdom Metazoa; phylum Chordata; class Mammalia; order Carnivora; family Phocidae; genus Mirounga; species Mirounga leonina. The sequence continues at coordinate 1,879,343 of NW_023270426.1, read as the reverse complement.
CAGTAATTATATTTTTAATTTTTTAAAAAAAGATTTCATTTATTTAAGAGAGAGGGAGTGACAGTGAGAGAGAACATGAGTGGGGAGGAAAAGGAGATGCAGGCTCCCCACTGTGCAGGAAGCCCGATGTGGGGCTTGATCACAGGACCCTGGGATCATGACCTGAACTGAAGGCAGACACTTAACTGACTGAGCCACCCAGGCACTCCTGTATTTTTAATTTTTTGAGGAACTTCCATACTGTTTTCCTCAGGGGCTCCACCAGTTTGCATTCCTACCAACAGCACACGAGGGTTCCTTTTTCTCCACATCCTTTCCAACACTTGTTATTTCTTGTCTTTTTGATTTTAGCCATTCTGACAGGTGCCAGATGCTCTTGTAGTTTTTTTTTTTTTTTTTTTAGATTTTACTTATTTATTTGACAGAGAGAGAGAGTGAGAGAGCACAACAGGGGGAGTGGCAGAGGGAGAGGGAGAGGCAGGCTCCCCGCTGAGCAGGGAGGCTGATGCAGGACTCAATCCCAGGATCCCAGGATCATGACCTGAGCTGAAGGCAGATGCTTAACTGACTGAGCCACCCAGGTGCTCTGCTATTGTAGTTTTGATTTGCATTTCCCTGATGATGAGTGATGTTGAGCGTCTTTTCATGTGTCTGTTGGCCAGCTGTATGTCTTCTTTAGAAATATGTCTATTCACATCCTCTGCCTATTTTTAAAATTGGATTGTTTGTTTTTTTGGTGTTGAGTTGTATAAGTTGTTATATATTTTGGATATTAACCCTTTATTGGATATGTTCTTTGCAGATGTCTTCTCCCATTCAATGTGCTCCACTTTAGTTTTGTTGATGGTTTCCTTTGCTGTACAAAAGCTTTTTATTTTGATCTAGTCCCAATAGTTTATTTTTGCTTCTGTTTTGCTTGCCTGAGGAGACATATCTAGAAAAATGTTTCTATAGCAGATGGTTAAAAAAGTTACTGCCTATGTTTTCTTCTAGAAGTTTGATGGTTTTGGTCTCACATTTGGGTCTTATATCTATTTTGAGTTTATTTTTGTATATGGTGTAGAAAAGTGGTCCACTTTCATTCTTATGCATGAAGCTGTCCATTTTTCTCAGCACAGTTTGTTGAAGAGAAGACTGTCTTTTCTCTGTTGTATATTCTTGCCTCCTTTGTCATAGATTAATTGACCAAATATGCATGGGTTTATTTCTGGGCTATTTTCTTCCATTGATTTATATGTCTACTTTTTAAAATTCATGTTCTTTGTGTCTGTTTGTCTTGCCAGTATCATACTGTTTTGATTACTACAGCTTTGTAGTATATCTTGAAATCTGGAATTATGATATCTCCAGCTTTATTCTTTCTCAAGATTGCTTTGGCTATTTGGGGTTTTTTGTGGTTGTTAGGGTTTTTTATATATAGTATCATGCTGTCAGCAAATAGTGGTAGTCTTACTTCTTCCTTCCCAATTTGGATGCCTTTTATTTCTTTTCCTTGTGTGATTGCTATGGCTAGGACTTCAAATACTGTGTTGGATAGAAGTGGTGAGAGTGGACATCCTTGTCTTGTTCCTGATCATAGAGGAAAAGCTCTCAGGTTTTCACCATTGAGTATGATGTTAACTGTAGGTTTTTCATATGTGGCCTTTATTAAGTTGAGATATGTTCTCTCTGAAACTACTCTTTTAGAGTTTTTATCATGAATGGATGTTGTACTCTGTCATGTGCTTTTTCTGCATCTATTGAAATGATCATATGGTTTTTAATCCTTTCTCTTGTTAGTGTAATGTATCATGTTGATTAATTTGTGAATATTGAACCACTCTTGCATTCCTGGAATAATTCCCACTCGATCCTGGTGAATGATGTTTTTAATTTTTTGTTGGATTCAGTTTGCTAATATTTTGTTGAGGATTTTTGCATTGATGTTCATCAGGGATAATGGCCTGTGGTTTTCTTTTTGTAGTGTCTTTATCTGGTTTTGATATCAGGGTAATGCTGGCCTTGTATGATTTATTTTGAAGCTTTCCTTCCTCTGCTATTTTCTGGAATAGTTTGAGAAGAATAGATATTAACTCTTCTTTAAATGTTTGTAGAATTCACCTGTGAAGCCATCTAGTCCTGGACTTTTGATTATTTTGAGGTTTTAATTTTTATTATTTTATTTTATTTTATTACTGATTCAATTTCACTGCTAGTAATTGGTCTGTTCAAGTTTTTTTATTTCTTCCTGATTCAGTTTTGGAAGATTCTATGTTTCTAGGAATTTATCCATTTTTCTCCAGGTTGTCCAATTAGTTGGCATGTAAATTTTTATAATCCTTGTATTTCTGTGGTGTTGGTTGTTATTTCTCCTCTTTCATTTCTGATTTTATTTATTTGAGTGTTCTCTCTCTGTCTCTTTTGATGAGTCTGGCTAAAGGTTTATCAGTTTTGTTGATCTTTTCAAGAAATCAGTTCCTGGTTTCATTGTTCTGTTCTATTGTTATTTTAGTCTCTATTTCATTTATTACTGCTCTTATCTTTATTATTTCCTTCCTCTTACTGATTTTGGTCTTCTTTTTTCCCCCTTAGATCCTTTTGGTATAAGGTTAGCTTGTTTATTTGAGATTTTTCTTGAGGTAGGCCTGTATTGCTATAAACTTCCTTCTTAGGCCAGCTTTTGCTGCATCCCAGAGATTTGGAACTCTTGTGTGTTCATTTTTATTTTCTCCGTGTATTTTTTTGATTTCCTCTTTGATTTCTTGGTTGACCCATTCATTCTTTGGTATCATGTTATTTAGCCTCCATGTATTTGTGTTCTTTCCAGATTTTTCCTTGTGATTGATTTCTAGTTTCATACTGTTGTGGTTGGAAAAGATGCATGATAGGATTTCAGTTTTTCTGAATTTATTGAGGCTTAGTTTGTGGCCAAACATGTGATCTATTCTGGAGAATGTTCCATGTACACTTGAAAAGAATGTGTATTCCACTGGTTTTGGATGGAATGTTCTGAATATATGTGTTAGGTCCATCTGGTCTAATGTGTCATTCAAAGCCACTGTTTCCTTTTTGATTTTCTGGTCTACCTTTCTTAATCCTTGGGATCCTTATGAATAGGCTTTGATATAGAGGATACCCATGAGGTTGTACTGAATTATGTGTTCTAAGAATACTTCATGTTTCCGAGAATGGACTTCTAAAAACCCACTTTATCTATTTTCCCCCCTAAGGTGCAAGGCATCACTAGAGGATTATTTTCTTAAATTTATGTAAAAAATTATTCTCTTAATTTTCAATATATCACAGATCTTACCAGCTCCCATAACATCTAACTTAATTTTTTTCTGCTGCAATATCATCTCTTAAACTCTTATCAGTAAAAATAATCATGTTCATGTCATTCTTACATTAGCCTTCCATCTATTCAAAGGAAATTACTAAGTTTCCCTTGAGCCTTTTTTTTTCTAGGTTAAATAAGCCCTGTTTCTTTATTTTCCTCATGGGGAAATGTTTCCTAATAATTTTCATTGTTCTTTCTTGGACCCCATGCAAATACTCAGTATCACACTTCAGTTGCTGAGCCAAAAACTGGGCAATTAATGAAAGTTTGACCAGTGCTGAATGGGAAGGGAGGCTGACCCATGGTTATTAATTACATGGCTAATTATAGATCCTGTGTTATCATGAAGGACCTATTCCCAATGAGGAATAATCTAGTTCTAAGCATCCAAAAAATTTCATTTATTTCTTCAGAGCCTTAAAAACACCCCCACTGGTGCTCGCTTTGGCAGCACATATACTAAAAAAAACACCCCCAGTGGATCAACTCAACAATTCAGCATTAAAGCAATGACTGTTTCTTACAGGAAGTCTGAGTTTTTGCCAGTGAAAGTGAGCACATTATTTTAGGTTGATTTCCTGGTTCATCCTTGAAGCATTGTATTGCTTTAGCTGAATTTTTATATGTATCTGGGTTGCTTAGGTGTGTCTTTGTTTACTTATTTTGGCTCCTGTGTGCTCCAGGTTATGGTCTCCATTCTGTGCCTGTTTGTCCAGGCATCCCCCTCTTCTGAGTAATGCATCAGGGTATGGGGAGTCTTGCAGAGCAGTTAAATTATTCTTTCCTTCCCTTTCTCTTTCTTTCTTTCTTTCTTTCTTTCTTTCTTTCTTTCTTTCTTTCTTTCTTTCTTTCTTTCTTTCTTTCTTTCTCTATCCTCATCAATGGATCTGGGAAAACTTGGGGTTTTCCTTGAATATTGGGATCCTGGGCAACTTGGAGAACAGAACACTCTATATCACCCTTTCCTCAGAAGAGAGATCTGAAATGGCTGGGTTAATTCTGTTCCCCCTATGCTCAGCATATTCTCCACAGAGCATTAGTCACTTCAGCTCCTCAACGGCACTGAGAACTGGACACAAATATAATTCCATTAGCCTTCACTAACTGATGTATCCTCTATACTGATGACTTTTAAACATAAAACCGATTGTTCATCAAAATGGTATGCAAACACTGGTCACTAGATTTATTGGGGGAAAAACCCCTGACTCTGTTAGCTCAAGTTCAAAACTGATAAACACCCCTATCTTGAGCAATGGCACAGTCCTCCATCTCCTCCAAGCGTTAAATTCCTTGCTGTAAACTATGCTCTGAGTTACTGCTGTTTTAGCATCTTTGTATTTCTGGAACTCCATGTCTGACACTGCTAGTGAGATTATCTACAAACAGCTGGTAAAGAACAGCTGCTTCATAATTTGAATGATTTCCTTTTTTTGATGAGCTAAAATTCCTCATTTCAGATAAAAGCATTGTTATTGATCTTTGGAATAATTCTTTTAGCAGAAGCTCATTGTCCTTGAGGGAGAAGTGAGTGACAGTGAGTATGTGTTATGATAGGATTTAATTTCCTCATCCCTTTTTTAAAAAATAGACTCTTTTTTTTTATTTTTTTCATTTTTTAAAGATTTTATTTATTTGACAGAGAGAGAGTTAGTGAGAGCAGGAACACAAGCAGGGGGAGTGGGAGAGGGAGAAGCAGGCTTCCCGCCGAGCAGGGAGCCTGATGTGGGGCTTGATCCCAGGACCCTGGGATCATGACCTGAGCTGAGGGCAGATACTTAATGGCTGAGCCACCCAGGCGCCCCTTTACTAGCATTTCTTTTTTTTTTTTTAAATTTTTTTATTGTTATGTTAATCCCCATACATTACATCATTAGTTTTAGATGTAGTGTTCCATGATTCATTGTTTGTGCATAACACCCAGTGCTCCATGCAGAACATGCCCTCCTCAATACCCATCACCAGGCTAACCCATCCTCCCAACCCCCTCCCCTCTAGAACCCTCAGTTTGTTTTTCAGAGTCCATCGTCTCTCATGATTCATCTACCCCTCCAATTTCTCCCCCTTCATTCTTCCCCTCCTGCTATCTTCTTCTTTTTTTTTTTTTCTTAACATATATTGCATTGTTTGTTTCAGAAGTACAGATCTGAGATTCAACAGTCTTGCACAATTCACAGTGCTTACCAGAGCACATACGCTCCCCAGTGTCTATCACCCAGTCACCCCATCCCTCCCACCCCACCCCCCACTCCAGCAACCCTCAGTTTGTTTCCTGAGATTAAGAATTCCTCATATCAGTGAGATCATATGATACATGTCTTTCTCTGTTTGACTTATTTCGCTCAGCATAATACCCTCCAGTTCCATCCACGTCATTGCAAATGGCAAGATCTCATTCCTTTTGATGGCTGCATAATACTCCATTGTATATATATACCACCTCTTCTTTATCCATTCTCTGTCGATGGACATCTTGGCTCTTTCCACAGTTTGGCTATTGTGGACATTGCTGCTATAAACATCGGGGTGCACGTAACCCTTCGGATACCTACTTTTGTATCTTTGGGGTAAATACCCAATAGTGCAATTGCTGGGTCGTATGGTAGCTCTATTTTCAACTTTTTGAGGAATCTCCATACTGTTTTGCAGAGTGGCTGCACCAGCTTGCATTCCCACCAACAGTGTAGGAGGGTTCCCCTTTCTCCGCATCCCCGCCAACATCTGTCGTTTCCTGACTTGTTCATTTTAGCCATTCTGACTGGTGTGAGGTGGTATCTCATTGAGGTTTTGATTTGGATTTCCCTGATGCCGAGCGATGTTGAGCACTTTTTCACGTGTCTGTTGGCCATTTGGATGAAAAAATAGACTCTTTTTTAAAGCAGTTTTAAGTTCACAGCAAATTTGAGGGCAAGGTCCAGAGATTTTCCATATACTCCCTGTTGCTACACATGCACAGCCTCCCCCACTGTCAACACCCCAAAGCAGAATGATCCATGTATCATAGTTGATGACCTGCCTTGACATATCATTACCATTCAAAGTCCATGGTTTACAATACAGTTTGCTCTGAATGTTGCATTTTCTATGGGTTTTGACAAATGTATAATGACATGTATCCACCATTATAGCATCATACACAGTTTATTCACTGCCCTAAAAATCCTCTGTGTTCTGCCTACTCATCCCTCTCTCTCTCCTAACCCCTGGTCTTTTTACCATCTCCATAGTTTTGCATTTTCCAGAATACCATATAGTTGGAAACATGTTGCCTTTTCATATTGGCTTCTTTCACTTAGTAAAATGCATTAAAGTTTCATCCATGTCTTTTCATGGCTTGATAGTCTGTGTTTATCCATTTACCTACTGATTGATGTCTTTGTTACTTTCAAGCTTTGGAAATTATAAATAAAGCTGTGATCAACATCTGTGTGCAGATATGTGGACGTTTTCAAGTCTTTTGGGTAAATCCCAAGGAGTATGATTGCTGGACTGCTTCACTCCTTTGTAAATCTGATGTTCTCCCATAGCAGAGAGCTAGCATATATTGAAGGCCTACTAAGCGTCAGAATTTTCATTAAATTTTGTCATTTCATCCTCATTATTGTCTTGCAAAATGATTTTTTAACACATGAAAGAACTGATACTTAGAAAAGTTGAATAATTTGCTTAACAAGAACATTTGAACAAATGGAAGACTTAAGCAGAGAAACTTCTAGTCTCAGTGTTTTTAAATTGTCTCTGAAATAAGTTAGATCTGGAAGGGACTATTTTTTTAATTTTAAAAAAGATTTTATTTATTTATTAGAGAGACAGCTAGAGCGAGCACAAGCAGCAGGGAGGGCAGAGGGAGAGGGAGAAGCAGACTCCCTGCTGAGCAGGGAGCCCGATGAGGGGCTTGATGCAGGGTTCAATCCCAGCACCCTGGGATCATGACCCGAGCTGAAGGCAGACACTTAATTGACTGAGCCACCCAGGTGCCCAGAGCTGGAAGGGAACTTAAAGGGGTTTGCTCTGAGCAGGCACATCACTAACATTTGTGGGACCTAGGGCAAGAATAGAAATGAAGGCCCACACATACCAATTGTCTAAATGTTTAAAAGCAATAGATCAAACGAACAAATTGTAAGAAAGATGTTCTGTCCTCCTACCTTGACAAGACCACCTTCACAACAACCTAAAAGTCCCAGTTTGAATTTGGAATTTTCTAGCTGCTCAGAGTTCAGTGCCAGAATGTGGCAGCATGGGAGAAACTGCCATGGCACCCCCTGAGATCCCACCCCGTGTCTTCCCTCAGTCCTGCACAGCAAGGGGTGTTGGGAATTCTATCCACACTGCCTGCCAACAGCTGTCCCTTGGGCCCCCTTCAGGCCTAGGATGTACATAATGGGGTGTGTCCTTCTGTTGGGAGGATGGACTCAGGGAAAAGGTCTATACTGGCCCTTGAGATAGGATTATGGTCCTCTGGGCAGAGAATTTGAGGGTTCCAGGGGTCCAGAGGGGTGCAGAGTGTAGGCTCCAGGTAGGCAGATTGCCTTGACCCCGTGGTCTCCCCACCTCACTGGAAGTGGGAAAAAGGGAGCGTTTGGCTAAACAGATCGAGAGTTGGGCCCAGAGCAAGGTCCATCTTGCCCAGGTCTAAGGATAGAAGTGGATCCAGGAGCTTCAGTTCATAAATGAGAAATCAGGCCAGAGAGGTGGTAAGTTTTTCCAAGTCACATGACTAAATAGGGACTACACTGAGATATCCTGATTCCCAGGGATTTTCATAAGGTTGGCCTCATGAGGCCCTTTTCATAAGGGTTGTTCTTTATGCCTGTTTATATAAACTCATCCCAGGAATTAAGTCACAATCTTTTCCAGCACAGAGCTAAAAAACCTGCCAAAATGTACTATTCCTACTCATACAACTGGTCCTCTTGAATGAACAACCAACCATTTAGGTGACATCGCAAAGCTATCAATACTTCAGGAGATTTCTAAAAGCTCATTATAAACTTTTGAGGGGTATCAGTCACACAGCAGTTCCCAAATAATTTCCAAATTACTTCCTATAGAGGTCAGCTCATTGATGTACTTGTATGAGTCAACTGGCTCACCCAGAAACCACAATTAGAAATGTGATCAACATAAACTGGGTTAAACAACTGGCAGATGTTTTCAGTGATTTGCATATAAATTAGGCACCAGCTTTAGAAATCCAGCTTATTAAAGGTTGAGATTCTTTCAAACATTTTCCCTTTTGTTGGAATGTGCTGAAAGAAGCCTTCTGTTTATTAAAATGTCATGTCATAAGTGTCTTCTAGTATTTAGGGTTTTTCTCTGCATAGTTAATTCCTGGTATCATTTGCGCGCACATTTATAAATATCTCTACAGATACTTTAACATCAGAACAACACTTTGTTTCTTATAATGTATGTTGGATATGCTCTCAGCTTTGATTCTTATGAATGCCCTCCAAAATAAGTTGGCCATAGATGTTACCACATCAATCGGTTCCAGATGGGGACACTGGGGTGTTAGAAGGTGCCTCCCACCTGGAGCTGGAGTTTGACTCCAAATCTCATACATTTCCCATTATGCCAGGTGCTTCTACTAGTGGAGGGCCTTCCGCTTCTCTTAAACCCCACAGTGGCTTTGATTTCTGGCCATTCTTGTGAACGCCCTCTGAATAAGCTAAAATTTATTTTATACTTGCCAGCCCCCCATCTGACACATACTCCTTCATGATTACAAAATGCAAACGGATTCTGGAACCTTTCTTAAAAGTCAGAAATCATTTAATCATAGAACAAAACACCTAATGTATACCCAAATAATATTTACTTTTAATTGAAATAAGTATTTATTATTATGCATTTTGTCCCTCAGCTGTATAGTCAATGAATCAAAGGTTTATCTGTTTCTTTTTTCTTTGTTAAAGTTAAAGCGAAACTTTCTCTGAACTTCTCCACATCTGATGTGGAGCCAGCTCTTTTCAATGCTAGCCCAATTAGCATTGCCACAAAACTGGGGACAAGAAGCAGAGAGACAGGTAAGAAGGCTAACTCTGTTGGGAGTATTGCTGGACCACTTTTTTGTCATTCGAATTAGTTATTACTTCTCCCCTTGAAACATATCATGTTGTTAATACCACGAGGATATTACTAGACTGAAAAAATAGCAAAGAGAAGAAAAAGGGACACAGTTTGCCTCTGTTGAAGGTGTGGTCTTCTTATATAAGAAATGTTTTCTGACATATGTTTAGGAAGAGACTGTCAAAAAATGTAATTGTTTGTATCAAGGGTCAGCAGATATTTTTCTCTATGGGGCCAGATGGTAAATACATTCTGTTGTAGAGCTGAACAGGCCTAGACAGTAGGTAAGCAAATGAGCACGGCTGTGTTCCAATAAAACTTTATTTATAGGAACAGGCAGCAGGCTAAATTTGCCTCACAGGCTATGATTTGTCACCCCCTGGTTTATATATTTGAACATACTTTTTTAGCCAATTTGTCAACTGTCTAAAAGGCCGTTGTTCCTGTGGTGGAGTTTGGATCCTCTGTCCCTATTGGTTATCATTACTGTCCTAAGTACAAACACTTCTGATCTCATATGTTCCTTCCTGGATTGCCCTCTTTCTCTGCCAACCTCCTCAAGCCTGCCCTCCTTCCTCTTCTTTCTCTTCATGGTCACTATGTCAGTTATCCAGTGCCACAATAATGCTGCACAATGAACAATCAAATCAAACAAAAAACTTGAGTGGTACCCAGTAATAAGTTCATTGCTCCTAAATCTGGGGTCAGATAGGGGCTGGTCTGGTCACTCTACTGATCTTGGCTGGGCTCACCTCCCTGCCTGGGCTCTGCTGGCTGAGGTGATGGATGGCTGGCCCTAGGCAAAGGTACAGAGCCCCAGCACAATCAAGCAAGCCTTCTCCAAGGCTGGGCTCAAACTGGCACACTCTTCCTTCTGCCTCCTTCCATTGGATGAGTCCAGATCCAAGAAGTGAGTAAATACACCCCACCTTTTTAGTGGGAATCACTGCTATTTCACATGGCAGAGAGTCTGGGTACAGGGAGGGGGAAAGTATTTGGGTTATTAATGGGATCCTTCCACCAGTCACCAAGTCCAGTAGACTCTCCATCCTTTCCCCTCTCCAGCCATCTTCCTCTGTTGCTGTTGCTTCTATAGGTGCAGCTCTTACTGCCTGAGGTCGGTCTCTATTCCCTCAAGCTACTGAGTACTTCTTCCATATGGTTGAACTCTGGTCTATCAGTCCCACAACTGAAGACATCTAGTTGCTCCCCATCCAATTCACTTGGATTAATTTCCTAGGAATTCTACCTTTTAGCTTCATTTCCCCTTTCCTGCTTTCTATCACCCTTTGTTGGGTCAGCTATAGCCGAAGCAAACAACTCCTTACTCTTTAATCATTCCCTAATTAGTATTATTTTTTCATCTTGAGACCTCATTCATGCTCTGTTTCTCTCCAGGGTGTTTTTCTTTCCTGTCTCTGTTTATAGAAACTGTATTCCTCCTTGAGGCTGTGGCTCAGACAACTCTTCCCTTCAGAAACTGGCTCAGGTTCTCCTCTGCCACTGGTTGGCGCTCTCCCCTTGACAAATCACGATCCTTTCCTTCCTCATCAGCATTTGGCACATTTTACCCGGATGTATGGGCGATTATTCAGATCATGACTCAGCACTTCCAACACATTTAAGTTTCTTTGGATGTACTGCGGCTATTTGAAGTCTCCAGATCCTTGTCACTGTACCGGTCACCGAGTAGGCCTTCCAAAGAGGTCTGTTGATGGAACTAAGGCTCAAATGAATGTAAGGAAGAGGGTGCCTCCAAGGCAATATTTTGAGGTTCCAACAGAAAAAGAACTCATCCCCTTCTGTTTATTTACCTTATAAAGAGCTAAAGTTAGCAAATGGATGAAGCCAGCCTGTCCTTCACCTCATGTGTAAAGAGCTTTCTCTTTGGGGCACCTGGGTGGCTCAGTTGATTGAGCATCTGCCTCTTGGTCTCAGCTCCGGTCTTGATCTCAAGAGTGTGAGTTCGAGCCCCATGTTAGACCTCGTTAAAGAAAAAAAAGCTCTCTTTTTTCAACCCAAACACTTCCTTGTGTGGCATGGCAAATGTCTTCTTTTTCTAAAAGGACCTCTGGCCCTGGGTGAGGAGGACGTGACTCCTAGTGGCTGCCTGTTCTGGGATGGATGATTTTTATCCCCCAGGGCTTAGGGGCAGAACAATGGTTGGAATCCACCACAGACCTTCTCCTTTCCCCCTTAGTCCCATGCCCCATGAACCTCTGAATATTAGATGATGTTCTTCATGGATCCTTTTTTCCAGCCACCTCTCTGGCTAGCAGGCAGTCTGTCTCTGTCCTGACTCTTCCTGTCTCCTTGGGCAGGCATGGACTTCAACTTTTTGGAGTATTCTTATTTTTATGGGCCTTCAGACTGAGTGCAGTGTTGCTTCTTGGATAACTGTTTTCTGAATAAATCCAGTGAAATCAGGGAAATAGGCCATTGTTAACAGATTATTCTCCTTGTCCTTGACTTCTGTGCTGTCTCTTTTCATTGTTTTGTGCATTATCTCCCTCTGTGGTAGATCATGCGTTTCAGCATGATTCTCCCATTTGTTTCATTTTCTAGATGACATGTGCTTTCAGATGATTGGTCTTGACCCATTTTTATTTCTTCTTGAGTTTGAACCATTGGGCTAATGTTTATTTTATGCTTAATTTATCTTTTCATTGAAAATGTGAATGCTTTCCAAGACTTGCTATCTCTAATTTGAGCTTGTGGCCTATTTTACCATATTTTTTCGAGAGCTATTTTAATTGGAATCAGCTGGAATTTATGGCCGTGATTTTCTATTTACTTTTCTAATTTTCTTCTTTGCAAGAAAGATACCACCAGAGAGATGGTCATATTCATGCTTGCGAACATCTGAAATTACGTTATTCTTTTGAATTTCTTTTGTGTGCTGAACTGGAAGGGCCTCTTATTTCTAAAGGTAAACCAGTGTTGGCCAGTCAATGAACAGATTTCAAATGGCCAGTGGGAATGTGGTCTAGAATTAGTGTAAAGATGAGATTTGACTCTTGGCAAAATTTCTCTTATGTTCCTAAGTGAAAAGATCTGTAAGAATATAAGGCATTTATTTATTTTAAAAGTAAGCTTCATGCCCAATGTGGGGCCCAATGCTTTCTTTCTTCTTTTTCTCACTAAAATTATGAGTTGGCATACTGTAGAGTTAGCAGCATGGGCGGTAGGCTCAGAGTCCCTCAGTTCAAACCCCAGAGTCACTGGTTCCCATGTGTAGGATCTTGGGAAATACATCTAAACCAGTGACTCAGTTTTCTCATCTCTAAAGTAGGGGTTGGTATGTGCATCAAGTGTGGTAAGGTACATGAAGCTATTGGCCTAGTTCATGGACATATTTGAGTAATATTTATGCTATTGTTCTCATTACTGCCAGTGCTCTTTGGATCCTTGATTCAATTTCCCCAGATTTTCACATAAGCAAAGATTATAGCTAGAATCTCAGTTATGTCACAAGATAGGCAATTGGAAGGAGAGAGTAGAAATGCTATTAATAAAACTAGGTAGAATTCTGCCCACATACAATTATCAATCTACTTGGAACACATTGTATAGCAGTTGTACTTTTTTTCGCTGTGCAATTTAATTCACAAAATAATGAGCAGGGGGATAGTAGATTACTATCTTCGCAAAACAAATAACCATTGAGTGCTAGGAAACTACCCTCATGAATATGGCCTTTCTTCTCAAGGGCAATCAAAAGCATGGTATGTTTAAACTGAAGAATCTTTACAAGGTTTTTGCGTGTGATTCACTAAGGGATGCCAACCTTACTGTTCTTTAACCTTAAATTATAAAGCAAAAGATCAATATTTTTCTGACTAGCTGTTTTACAAATGTTCCTATGAATAGTTATTACTTTAGCTGTCATCAATAATTCTTTGAAAATATGATTTTTAAAATGACCATATCATTTTCCATTTTAGGGAAGAAGCATTATTTGTTTCTCCTGCTGGCCAGTTACCCAGCTTAGGCTCTTGCCTCAGACTTAAGTCTCTCTCCCCAGATAAGACTCTATTATCAGTCAGTAGTTAGTAAGCAATTAGGACAAGTCATTGTTCTAGGCACAACGAAGGAAAAGACAGGTCCTCCTTCTTGGTTGTATAGAGCATCCTGGAAAAAGGGAGAGGGCTATTATCCATTCTATTTATGGTCAGAAAGAGAAATGGCTACTTGAAATGACTCTGAGAGAGAGAAGAGTGGGAAATAAAAAGGAGTAGAGAGGAAGCCCTTGCATGTCAGGAGTTGGGTCTTTGGGGGGATGTAAAGTGGTAGATGGAGTACTTTGATAAAGATTGTACAAATCTTTGTGAGACAAACCCCACTTCTTATTAAATTGTAAATTTTTAATGGAGTCCTACTTAGAATCTATTACTGAGACACACCTCCCCCGACTTCTACACTTGAAAATTGATCAAGTGGAAAAACCATCTGATTTGGTTTTCATCTCTAGAGGCAAGTGGATTTTCCAAAAATAACCACCGGCTGCGTGATGCCATTTTTCACTGGCAAGCAGCTGAAATGGGTTTTTCACCTACTGTCTTCTCTATTTTTGGTTAAGAGCTCAGAAAAGCACAAATGTAAGCACAACTTAGGAAATATTGCCAGGTTTAGGGGCCTTGGGACTTCAAGCATTGAGTTTGGAAGTTGATTAGCTTTTCATTAAAAGATTATAACTGTGATCACATGCTCCTTGTTTCTTTTAGGTTCTCTGGGACATTTGTTTGGTGTCCCAGCAGTTACCATGCCCCGCTTCACAGCATTTACAAAAGCCTGTATGATTTTTAGATTCTCTTCCCTAAGAATTCTCAGCTCTTTGTTAGTAAGGTTATCTGTAGCTTGGAGAACTACAGTACATTTGATGAAAGCATGCAAAACCAAAAATGCTTATTGGACTTTCCTCAACTGTAGAAAATAGACACAAGGGAAGGAAAAAATGTGGTAGAGCTGCAAAGAACATGCCTGTGTGCCCAACCTGGCTCCCTCTTCTTCCAAAGTAGGTGGGCTGTGCTCTGCTCCATCCTTTCTGGCAGTTAAGCATGGTCATGTCACAAAGTCCTCTCTGGGAGAATGAGAGCAGAAATGATGTGTACACTTCCAGGCATGGCCCACAGAACCACCTGTGACATTTGCTAGGACAGTCCTCCAACTAAGTAAAAATCTACGTCCCCGTCACGGCTCTGTGCTAATCGTAGGTTACGTGTCTAAAGTAGATAGGAGACACCTACCTCTTCCTCCACATGTCCTTTTTTTGTGTGTTTTTTTATTAACATATAATGTATTATTTGTTTCAGGGGTACAGGTCTGTGATTCATCAGTCTTACACAATTTAGAGCCCTTTCTAACTCCAAATATCCTCGATTTCAAAACTGAGCTCAGAATGCCATTTCAAAATGGCTCTATGATTAGAATTAAGGGCACCTTGGTTGATATTTATAGATATTTGATTATGTATCTGTGCAAGGCAGGTCAGTGTTAGAGGTTAAGAGCTCAGGCTTTGGGGTCAGACTCTCCAGGTGTAATTCCACCAATTTCTGGCTGGGTGACTTTGGGCAGATTCTTTTAACTTTTTGAGTCTCGGTTTTCATAACAGTAAAACAGGAATAATAATAGTATCTCCTATGGTTAGTATGAGGATTAAATAAATTAACACCTATAAAAGGTATGAGAGAGTACCTTCAAAAAATGTACCCAATAAACATGAGCTATCACTGTTAATAATTGTAAATACAACAGGTCAACAAAGCAGGAAACTAACCTTTGAATCTTAACACTTCCCTACATACTTATATTTAGTTTACCATATGCAGTAATCAGTGACTTCTTGTCCCCTTCTGTCTGGAGCCAAGTCTCTGTCAGTGACTATTGCTTAACTTACCTCTTAGCTTGGTGGCTCGGATGGGAACGGACTGAAACAACGAAGGAGGAGCAGCAGATAACAAGTGGGTTTCTAGACAGTAAAATACAGGACAAAGGGAATCTGCTTAAGACTAATTGTAATTCTAGGGGTGCCTGGGTGGCTCAGTGGGTTAAGCGTCTGCCTTCAGCTCAGGTCAAGATCCCAGGGTCCTGGGATCGAGCCCCGCATCAGGCTCCCTGCTCCACGGAAGCCTGCTTCTCCCTCTCCCACTCCCTCTGCTTGTGTTCCCTCTGTCGCTGTCTCTCTGTCTGTCAAATAAATAAATAAAATCTTAAAAAAAAACCCTAATTGTAATTCTAGCCTCATTAGTGCCTATTAATTGCCAGGCTTCCTCTTTGTATAGTTTGGGGCTGAGAGGCGCAGTTTGTAGGAGCCCATCTGCCTCCCTGGCTCTTGGCCCCATGTGTTCTCTGTGGGGGGGTAGTCTGAAAAATGACCCAGTGAGCACATTTCCGGGCTACAGGAATGCAGCTGTCATTAGCCCATCATTTTCAAGCCTTCTGGAAAAGGAAAGAGTAACTCTAAAGACCTAAAGATACACACACTAGAATCCCTCAGGATTTTTGTGCAGTGTGGGATACGAGGTTTGCATAACAATAGCTGAGGTAAATTGGAAAAAAAATACATTTTACTGTAGAAGACCCACTTTTGTTAATGGACAGGATAATTGCAAGATAGAAGGCTGGAGTCTGTGGGCCCTTTGTATTTTTTTCTGCATTATCTCCTATTATCTGATGTGAAAAGAGCCCTAAATTCTATCCCCGCATCTGTCTCATCTGTATCTCTGCAGGCCTGGGGTGGAAGACTAGCAGAGAGAGTAAGAGTATTACTTTATTACTTATCCCATCTGTGGTCACATTAGCCAAGTCTTGAAGGCTTGGATTCCTCATCTCTAAAATGGGGAAGTCCTGGTCCCTCTCACTGGGTTGTTGTGACAGCTAAATGTACTGTGCATGGCAAGGGTTTACTTCAGTGCCTGACAAATAGTAGAGTTCAGTAAATAGTTGCGTTGGTTGTTTGTGCAGTAGGGTGTGCTTTCAGAATATGTGTGTGCTGTACACGTAATCCTGTACATCCAGGCAATTACATTAGTGTCTTGAGAGTGGATCCTGAATGTTCTGATCTACTTGTTTATGAGGAATAAAATATTAATTGGGGTTTTCAGGAATGATGTTCTATACACAACAAAAATATATGGAAAACCCAGGATGCTACGTATCCCACAGACTGTGTAAAAAAATCTCTTATATCCGGGGTGCCTAGGTGGGTCAGTTGGTTAAGCGTTGGACTCTTGGTTTTGGCTCAGGTCATGATCTCAGGGTCATGGGATCGAGCCCCACATTGGACTCCACACTCAGCTTGGAATTGGCTTGGGATTCTCTCGCTGCCCCTCCTCCTGCTCTTGGTCTCTCTCTCTCGACTCTCTCTCTAAATAAATAAATAAAATCTTAAAAAAAAACCCCAAACTCTCATGATTCATCTCCCTTTCTGATTTCTCCCCCTTTGGATTTCCCTCCCTTCCCCTATGGTCCTCCATGCTATTCCTTATGTTCCACATATGAGTGAAATCATATGATAATTGTCTTTCCCTGCTTGATTTATTTCACTTAGCCTAATCCCCTCCAGTTCCATCCAGGTCGATACGAATGGTGGGTATTCATCCTTTCTGATGGCTGTGGACTCTGGGAAACAATCTGAGGGCTTCAGAGGAGAGGGGTGGGGGGATGGGGTAGCCAGGTGATGGGTATTAAGGAGGGCACGTGTTGGGATGAGCACTGGGTGTTATCCGCAACTAATGAATCATTGAACACTACATAAAAAACTAATGATGTACTATACAGTGGCTAACTGAACATAATAATAAAAAACCCCCCCAAAACAAACCCTCCCCCCAAACTCTCATATCCAAAAGAATACAAAGCAACAGCTAGAATTGATTCCTAAGTTATTATGAGGCTGCTGCCACATAATGATTTTAATAGCTATGAAAATGGTGTATACACTCTTATGACCCCCATACTTTATTCACTCAATCTTTTGTTCACTCATTTTGCAAATGTCTAATTTAATTCTTAGTTGGTATCAGGCATTGGAATAGATGCTGGAAATACCATGATGAACAAGGCAGACATGTGCCTGCTTATATGGCTTTAGCATTTGAATGGGAAATACAGGCAAATGCTGTTAAGAAAGAAACTGAATTATTAAAAATAATTGTAAATTGTGATAAATACTATGAAAGAAACCAACAGGAATCTGAACTAGGAAGTAACAGCAATAGAGTGGGGGGACAACTGCATTATACTCAGGAAAGGGCAGAAGGAGCTAGCCATCTAAAGAATGGAAGGAAAGGCCAGTCCAGAAGGAAGAAACACATGTGCAAACACAGGTGCATAGGTTGGAGATGGTTTGGGCCAGATCATGCAGGGTCCTGCAGCCATGATAAGGAGTTTAAATATTATCCCACAGAAGGGAAGCCATTAGAGGATTTGTTTGAGCAAAAAAAAATACATGATATTATTTATATTTTAAGCTTACTCTGGCCTTTGAGTGGAGAATATTCTTCATGCTGAAAATACATCCCTGTGTCTTATTCATTTTATCCCTGGAAGTTTGTACCTGTTAATCCCCCTCACCTCTTTTGTCCATTCCCCCCCATTCCCCTCCCTTCTGGTAACCATCAGTTTGTCCTCTGTATCTATGAGTCTGTTTCTGTTTTGTTCTGTTTCTAGATTCCACAAATAAGTGAAATCCTATGGCAATTGCCTTTCTCTGTCTGACTGATTTCACTTAGCCTAATACTGTCTAGGTCCATCCGTGTTGTTGTAAATGGCACAATCTCATTTTTTTTTTTTATGGCTGAGTAGTATTCCATTGTATATATACCACATCTTCTTTATCCATTCATCTGTTGATGGACATTTAAGTTGATTTTTTATCTTGGCTATTATAGATAATGCTGCCATGAATATTGGGATGCATATGTCTTTTAAAATAGTGTTTTCATTTTCTTCACATAAATACCAAGAAGGGGAATTGCTAGATCATATGGTATTTCTATTTTTAATTTTTTGAGGAAATTCCACACTGTTTTCTGTAGTAGCTGCACCAATTTACATTCCCACAACAGTGCACGAGGGTTCTCTTTTCTCTACATCCTCATGAACACTTATTATTTCTTGTCTTTTTGATACTGGCCATCCTAACAGGTGTGAGATGATATCTCATTGTGGTTCTGATTTGCATTTCCATGATGGTTAGTGATGTTGAGCATCTTTTCATGTGTCTATTGGCCATCTGCGTGTCTTCTTTGGAAAAATGTCTTTCCTAAGTGTGCATTCAAATGAATCAATTTCAGGTGAGGCCTGTCCATTGGAATATAGGCTCCAGAGAGCAAGAGTCTTGTCTGTTTTCCTTACCACTATCTCCATGGTGCTTCGTACGTAACAGATTCTCAAGCAATACTGATTAAATAAATGAATAAGAGGATGAGCTCAGTTGTTAACTTTCTCTGGTAATATTCAGTTGCTCATTTAAAGGCACTGAGAAGATAGAAGGTGAGACTCACAGAGGACTGGGAACGATGATAGAGAGCAGCCAGGAAGTTGGGGGTATTAGCAAGGAAATGATTATAATGATGAGCCATAGAATCAAGGATGGATAAGAATAAAAAGAAAGCTAATAGATAATTAGCTAATGGATAATCAGGAAGTGGTTTGGAGGTCATTGGGAGGTCAGAAATTTTGGCACTAGGGGTTACTGAGAAAATCTTCTGGAAGAATAGGGCCATGATAAGAGAGTGACAGGTTTGAAATTGGGGTTTGTGAAGAAGGTCAGATGCCTAGATGACCATGTCAGGAGCCCAGGTAAAGCAGAGGAAAAGGTTAGTGATCATGTGATGGTCAAAGAGCTGGCTTTTCCTTGTCTTTAGTATCATTTAATACATTATGCTTATGATCCTGGCCATATGGAAAAGTAGAACTGGAAGATGAATTCCTGATAATGTAAATGTAAATTTTCTACTCTCTATCCCCAATAAACACATATAACCAAGCATGACTATCATGGATGTAAGGATATTGACATGGTCATTGGGGAGCCAGTGTATATATATACTCTGTAGGGACTTGATCAACAGTCACACATAATTGAGTCATTTGGAATATAAGATGGCTAGAGGAAAGGCTTGACTGGGCACAGGTATATATTTAAGCCCACTGAATGGGGGTCAGTGAACTGTAATTGTTGAAAATCTGAATACGGTATCATTTTGCCAAATATGGAGTAATGTTATTAGGCCTCCATTACACTAGGGTAGATTGTCATAACAGTTATTAAATTCTTGGTTTTTTAAATCCGATGCATTAAGGATTGGTGGAGCAGGTGATAAGAGAATCATCAGAGAAGTTTGTGGATTCAAGAAAAGAGGGGCCTATGCCCTGCTTCCTTTTTCATTGCCCTGGGAAGGTGCAAGCTGTCCCATATTATCAGAATTTGGAAGAACAGAGATCAGATATCCAACCACACTGGGTGTCGAGGAGGAGGGGCCTGAGGCACAGGTCTGGATGAGGCACTCTGGATGGGGTGTGGGAACAGTAAGATGGCATTTTTTCCACGTGGCTGCCAGTAGTATGGACAAGGTGAGAAAAGACAAGTACATTTGGAGGGGCCTCATGCCTTGGGGGTGTGTGTGTGTGTGTGTGTGTGTGTGTGTGTGTGTGTGTGTGAAACCGTCAGTAGGTGTCTCACGGACCTGAAGACTAGAGGGATGTAGATATCTGAACAATTTACAACCTGAAAGATGCCAGCATATCTTTATCATGGTCAGGTTGACAAGTCCCACCTCATATGGACACTAGAAACTCTCATGGGACCAGCAAGGGGAGGAAACCTTCAACTGGTGAAAAAAAACTCTGACTTGATGAAGGTGATTTTTTTCATCATCATATTAAATGGAATTTGAAATAGAGATTAAGGTGACATAATGAAAAATTAACTCACACTTTCTCCGTATTTGCATATTGGATTGAAAAATTCATACCTGTTACGTAAAAGATACTGTTTGTTTTAGTTATGATATTGGTATGGTTGCTAGTGAAGACCCAAATAACAATAGCTTAAAGAAGATATAGGGGGACCTGATTGGCTCAGTTGGTAGAACATGCGACGCTTGATCTTGGGGTTATAGGTTCGAGCCCCACACTGGGCATAGAGATTACTTTAAAATCTTTAAAAAGAAGGTATAAATATACTTTTGTCTCAAATAACAGTCTGAACATCAAGCAATACAAGACCAATATGATGGCTTCATAATACTGGGGATCCTATCTTGTTGCTCTGACATCCTCAGGGCACTCTTTCCACCGAATAGTCTAAGATGGACGCTATGGTTTTTGTCATCACAGCATATTTTGGCCAACAGGAAGGCTAGTAATGTGGAGAGCACAACTTGTAAGTTGCAAGTATCGCTATTTCATCCCGTGGACCAGAACATAGCCACATGGCATAATAGCTACAAGGGAGCCTGGGAAATGTGCACGTGAGCTGGTCTGCCATGTGTACAATTTTGCCAAGCTACAATTTTGGGGGAGATACTACCTAAAGGAAAAAAAGAGAGAACCTATTTTGGAAGACAGTTTGCTGTTTCTGGTACTCAACGCTCTTGGTGCCTTGGGGGACTGGATGAGGTATTGAAAAAGAAGCAGCATAGAGAGCATGAGGCATTCCTGCTTTGAACAGTGACTCCTTTGGGAATGAGAGTGCAATTTCTACTATTAATCCAGGGGTGGGCCCTCCCATGGGTGGGCCCTCCACCCCCTGGGCTATTTAACTTTTGACTTCCCGAATGAGCTCATGTCTGGCCCTGTCCTAATGGCTTCTTCACTTGAGCACTAAGTGCTGGAAGTGCAATGGAAGTGCTCTTGAGCTTCTGTGCTTAAGTTAATTTTTGTTAGCTTCTGGGTAATGGATCTGATTTATTCATATTATTATTGTTAATAATACAATAAAAAAGCAATAATTTATAATTATATAACAACTATAACTGTATGTATGTATTTGGTGGCCTGTTTACATCCATGATCTAGTTTGTTCTTCACAGACTTATTATAAATAAGGACTTAAGTACTAGTTGTTGAAACTCTCCCTTTCTTCTCAGATTTTCAGTCTGAGCACATTCCAGTTCTCCTGTTTCTCCACTGAATGACTTTTGGGGCTACATACCTCTGTTCATTTCTCCCCAAATCCTTTTTTTTCTTCTTTTCATTTTTTTGGGCCCGATTCTAGGCTATTTCCTGTGGGTCCTTTCTGGAGTCTTCTGAACATATTGAATTTATTTTCTCTCCTTGGTTTCTCTGCCATTCTCCTTTCTCATCCTTCATACCCTGGTTTCTTTGAATTCATGGCCATTTCTCTAAAGCAGGTCCTATAGGAGTCCTTAGGTCTTCGGAGAATAGCTTCTCTTTTGTCCTATCCCACTTGTTGACCTCAGCTTCCCCCCCCCCCCCCCCCCATTTTTCTTGGCCTTTTCTCCTACTCGTCCAAATATATTCCTTGCTTTTGCCCATGTCTCCTTTCTGAAGTAACTTGAACTGCCACCCTTTCTTTTACCGTACTAGTAAGCGTTCCCATATCTTTTGGGATCCATAACCAGATGGAGTTATGTGACTACATCTTATCCGTTTTTTCTTGCTTTTTCAAAGTGGCCCAGGAGATAGCTGCTTCTTGTCTGTAATCTGGGCCTGATTTGGGGCTCTGCCTGTGACACAGTTTCTCAACTCTCCTGCTAGCAGCCCTTTATATTTCGATTTGATGTGCCCCAGGACTTCTGTTCACAACAGTTTCCCAGTGCCTTGTACATCTAGAGCTGTTTTTCAGAGTTGCTGAGGCTAAGATGATAGCTTATCCTTCCACATTGCTCCCTCCCTGGCTGTTTCACTTCCAGCCTATGGGGCCACTCACTCGCTCACTCCTTCTGCCTATCTGATGACAGGGTAGCACTCTCCTTCTGGGCTACTGTTACCTGGTCATCAGGACACTGGGGCTGTCTTCCTTCTCTGGGATAGACTGCACTTTCAGTCTTTTGATTTCAATGAGTCAGAAATTCCAAGGAACTGGAATGTGGACCGTGTAATGTGGAAGCATGAACTGCCTGAACTCTTCTGAGCCCCAGCACTGATGTTGAGAGCTGCCGTGGAGAAAGAGTCTGCCATGCTGAATGGTGAATCCTCTGCAGATCTCACTGGGCTCTCATGCATTTGGGGTGCAGTGGGGTTCTGACTTGTTAAATTATTTTCTTCATGGCAGAAATGTGGATCCGCACGTATCTTCAATCAGTATGCACTTACGTGGTTTTGGATACTGTGGGACAGCTTTCTCTTTATTCTTTTATAGAAACATAACAAGTATGCATGAATTCATATTTGTTTATGAAAAAACACTTATGTTTATGAAAAACTTCAAGTGAGGGATATTTAGGTAATACTGGTTTTCTCCCCTTGCTGAATATATGTGACCTATTTTCTGAAAAAAGTTGCTGTGATTTAGTGACAACTTAGAAAATAGTAGTGAATGATCAGTCTATTAACCCTTTTTCTTTCCTATTGGAAGAAGAAGTGTCAGAATGGATAGGTGTTCAGGTTCCAGTAGGGAAATTTCTAGAAAGTCTCCCTTAATAGTCATCATCTCATTTGTTCACATATCTGTTTGGTCAGTTATTTACCTCTATGATCATTATCAATTTACAACTCTGCTTCCCTCACTGGAGTGTGATTTGCACAAAGCAGTGATATTGTCCTATTCTTGGTGAATGGCAGTTGTTGGAATCAAACAAGCATTTATTTAATATCCATTAATAAGTCAATGAGGACATGAGTCAGAGGAAGTAATAAGTTTGTGGTCTTGGGCTGTGTGATAACTTCCTTGGGTCTCACTTTTTGCACCTGTGAATTGAGGGTACGGGCAAAGCAGAAGGAATAAAGAGGGTTGGAAGTGGTTTTGGGTGCCTCTGAGAAGGGACCTTTTTCCTGGTGAGGAGTGAGAGAGTATATGATCCAAAGGCAGGGGAGATCTGTCCTTCATAGTGAGTGATCAGGAAAGATGAGTCACAGAAGATCTGGCACCCCTTCTTGTGTGGTGAGAACAGAGTAGAAAATGTGGACATGTTGTGTCCAGACAGAGGTCCTGACACAGCTAGCAGGTTTCTTACAATCTGAGACTGACAGGGGAGAGCATCTAAATATTTTCCACACACCTGCTGAGAGGGTCAGAGGAATAGCTGAAGGAGGCCCCAGGACCTACAGAAGCCTCTCATTGGGAGGAGGGATACATCTGAGGGAGATTGCACCTGGCCAGGGACCATACCAGATGTACATGGCTTTGCAGATGTCACTAGGGGAATGGTGCCAATCAGTGACTGGAAGGAACCAAGATGCCATAGTAGATGTCAGTGTAGACAGATGAGATCATGATCCCAGGCCATTTCCCTTGCTCTGATGCTAAGTATTACCGTCTGTGCCCCTTCTTTGTCCTTGGAACTTAACTGCAAGCCTAGAGATAAGGGTTGAGACAAGAAAACCTTGACTTGATTGACTTTACCCAGAAGTGTCTGATTGAAGTTTGAGAGAGAAGTAATGGAAGCAGAAATGGAAAGTTTGAGAGAGAAAGTAAGGTCATATATAGAAGACAAAGTTGAATTTTGGCATACTTGAGTTTTGTGGGTTGAGATTCTGTACCTCCTACATATGTGAAATGTTAATGCAGCCAGGAGCAGTGAACACTAACTGATGACAGAGAGTCCAGGTGGTGACTTTAGAATGCAGGGGCGCGAGCAGGGATTATCCTGGCTGTGGTTCTCCAAGCATAGATTTTGGGTTTCATTTCAGGATCCTGCTGATGTCCCTTCAGCCAACCAGTAATCAGGATTTTATGTTTCTTTCTTGTTCTCATTTATAATGTCCATAATTTACATATATTTGCATTTTAATTTTTCTAACGGAAAGAATTGAATAAATATGCCATCTCTGCATACCGCTGGAGCAAAACGCATCAAACTCCAGTGGTATGAATAGAGGTCACTGTTGACATACTCCTTACTTTAGCCCCTGCTGATTTCCTAAGCTATGGGTGTACTTTCCTATTTGGCACTTGAATCAAGTAATTTTATTCTATTTTCATTTTTCCTTCTGTTGTTGAAAGATTCTAGATGAACAGCCTAGGCCAGGTCCTTCATTTTACAGATGAAGAAATGGGGCCACAGAAGTGACTTGTCCTAGACCACTAGTAATGGTTAGTTAGGGATAGAGGTAGTTTGAGAATCCAGATCCCACGATTACTGTGCTTTTCCTCTTATGTCCTTATCTTACCTGTCCCTTTAATTCTGGAGACAGCTTCCTATCTTATGGAAACTAGCTTTTTTTTTTTTAAGATTTTATTTATTTGAGAGAGAGAGAGAGAGTGAGAGAGAGTGCACGAGAAGGGGTTGGGTCAGAGGAAGAAGCAGACTCCCCACTGAGCAGGGAGCCCGATGCGGGACTCGATCCTGCGACTCCAGGATCATGACCTGAGCCAAAGGCAGTCACTTAACCAACTGAGCCACCCAGGCACCCCGGAAGCTAGCTTTCATAACACATCTCTGATAAAAGCAATGAAGACTTACTTTCTCATTGGTTGTTGTAGTTAAAAAACGAGCCTAACAATTAAAAATTTTGATGATTTCAAAGTACAAGTGCAGCTGATTGTGGTTGGGGTGTGTTGAGGATGAGGACAGGAAGGAATGGCTAAGGAGGTATCTTAATCTTCAGAATGAGAATCAAGGGCTACTGTCTAAAGTTAATGGAATAGAAAATAAGGCTTAAATGAAATATGCAAGATAATGAAGTATTAATAAGTACCACGAAGATCTATCAATCATCTATCTAATGTTTATCTCTATATGTCTATGTCTCTATCTATACCCGAGTCTCCTTGCAAGCTATTTAGGGACGTAGGAGAATATTTTCTCTTCTCTAAGTTGAGTAGTTTAGAGTTTAATGAAGTTGATAAATCAAGGAAGAGAGGTTACAGCACATTGCCTAGAGTTACAGAAGTAACAACCATGGGCAGTAGAACTAAAAACAGGAACAGTTAAGAGGTTGTCCTGGGTCACAATGGGTGGTGGGGAAAGTTGCTCTTGTGTTTGGCTTTTCAGCACAAATCTTCCATAGTATTTTGTAGGTTTCCCAACACATGGTTGTGCTGAAAAAAATGTATGTATTTTATATTTTGATTGGGATTAGCCAGTATAGGTTTCCTCTGCTCCCTGAAACTGGAGCATTCCTATGAAAGCTTTTGTAAACCGAGATGGGGTAAAATGAAGGAGCAGATTCCATTAAAACCTTTTAAGCATTCCCAGGTTCAAAATATAACATCTCTTAGGCATTTATGATACCTTTGGATGTCCTGCTAATGGATACACAAAATAAATCAAGACAGAGCACAGTTTAAAGCTATGGTTGTGTGATGCAGAGTGTAGCTCCCAGGGAGGGCACTTGGGGGTCCCACCCTTGTTGCTCTGGGTGGGCACTGCCTCTCTAAGGCTTGCTACCAAACAAAGCTGGATTCTGTTTTCATTTTTCTCCTTTTTTTCATCAAAGTGAAAATCCTCCTCACATTTCTCTGGATTAGTGAAAACAGGTACTAATGCAAGTCTTTTGTAAAAATGAAGTGACATAATGTGAACTTTCGAAAAGTGGGGAAAACCTCTATACCTTTCAAATAGGCAGGACCATTTACATTTTGCTAGTGGAGGATAAGAATACTCTTTCCCCTATGTATTTCCCAAAGGTGCACATCGGTTTCTTGATATTCATTGATTCTTGGTATTGCACACTTATTTTTTGTAAGAAGAAAGGGGTGATGTGTCTACTTCTCAACAAATCACTGGCAAGTGGAAAAGCTCTCAGTGATTGACAGACACAAATCACTGTTAACCCCCGAGTTGGGGCTCAGGTCACCTTTCCTCTACGTCCTGCAGTGGAGAGATGGGTAACTGAACAAAAGCAGGGTTCTCTTATGAAGGGAGAAAGGAAAAATAGATATTGGGAAGGCTATCAATGGTCTGCCATATTTAATAACACTTTTAGCTTTAGAATCTAAATCAGAGAGCAGTGTCACCTTTCTTTTGGTTAGTTTTTGCTGGTATATCTTTTTTCTTTCTTTACTCTCAGCATGACTATATCACTTTATTTTAGTCATCTCCCTTGTAGGCAGGATATAGCTGTATTTTGGTTTTGTTTAATTGTTTCCCCTTAATCTGAAAGTCTTTTACTTTTAGTTAGTATGATTGCTACCTTTACACTTAGGGTTATCGATCTAATTGGATTTATTTCTGCCATATGATTTTTCTGCTTTCTGTTTATTGTGGGTTTTTTGTTTTTACTTTTTATTAAAAAAACTTATACATACATAAAAATAGTGTGATAAATCCCTATATTCATCTCACATAGATGTGACAATGATCAATGTTTGCCACATGGACTTTATTTAACCCTGCCCTCTCCTTTTTGGTGGAAGGATTTTATTTTTATTTTTATTTATTTATTTAAAGGGTAGGCGTTACACAGGTGTTTCCTCCCTCCCTCTTTTCTTTTCTTTTCCTTTCCTTTTTCTTTTCTTTCTTTCTTTTTTTCCCTCTTTCTCTCTTTCTCTTTCTTTCTTTCTTTCTTCCTTCCTTCCTTCCTTCCTTCCTTCCTTCCTTCCTTCCTTCCTTCCTTCCTT
>NW_023270426.1:1833580-1852247 GCF_011800145.1 Mirounga leonina | reverse complement strand
CTTCCTTCCTTCCTTCCTTCCTTCCTTCCTTCCTTCCTTCCTTCCTTGGTTTGTTTAAGCCATTTTTAAAAGTAATCTCTACCCCCAATGTGGGGTTCAAACTCATGACCCTGAGATCAGAGTGAGATGCTCTACCAACTGAGCCAGCCAGACACCCCTGGCTGAAGGATTTTAAAGCAAATCACAGATATCATGACATTTCACCTTAAGTGTGAATTATTGAGTTTTATTTTTCCCTCTACTTGCTTGAAATTACATTCATATTCTATTGTTTTAAACACACATAGTCAGTATAGCCACTGTTCTTCCAAACAAGGCACAGACTTTAGAACTGACTTTCCCTCTTACTCTTACTATTGAGTTCCATCCTGGTGTTTTAACTAGGCTAGGCTCAGCTGTACTATGATAAATAAACCCTGAAATCTCAGTCACTTAACAGGAAGCTGTTTTCATGCTTATATTCCAGGCTCATATTGATTGAGAAACTTGTCTCCAAGCAGGACATCAGGGAACCAGCCTGCTTCCACCTTATAGCTATGGCATCCAAATATGTCACTTACGAAGTTTCTGGTGAAGGGAAGAAAGAGCTAGAGGATTTGGGGTGATGATTTTAAGGGCCAGGACCTTAGAATCCACTCACTTTCCATTTCGTTGGCCTAACCCAGCCACACAGACTCCAGGCCCTCTGAGATGATAGCTGGGAAATGCAGTCTTACTATATTTTTAGAAAAAGGTCTATATAGCATATCAACTCTTATTTAAAATTAACTTTTTAAAAACTGCTTGAAAAAAGATTAAAATTGTTTTACTTTTGGCTGGATCCCCCATCTATATCTAGTATTAGTGAGGAAGCTTTTGGCTGCTAGAATAGGAAAATCCTAACTCACAATGATTAATCAATAAGGAAATTAATTATCTCCTGGGTTTGCTTCAGGTGTGGTACAAAGCAGTCGCTCAGCAATGTCATCAAGGACCCAGGCTTTTCCGTCTCTCCATTTCATTGGTATTAGTATTGTCTTAATTCCAAAACTAATTCTGACATTACCTCAGGGTGGCCTTCAGTGTAACTGGGGCTATCTCCTTGCCTTTCCATGTCTACCTGCTACCCCTGGACCAATGACTGTGGCCAGGGACAGATCGTTTTTCTCTTTGACTTAGACTACTCAGGAGCTGAGTTTGGTGTACATCAAGATACATGATGATTGGTCTCAGTGTTGGGTGTCTCAACCCCTCAGTTGTCCCTTTAGACACATGGTGGGAGGGAGTGGCTAGTTGTTTAAAATGGAAGTTCTGTTATTAAGGAAAAAGAAGACAATGAGTGTCGGGTTGGCACCAGCAGTGTTCACTAACACTTTGTTGTAGCAATGAAAGAGGAAAGTGGGATCTACCTATGACTTAAATGGAGGGGCCTAATATTATCTTGCTACCAAGGCCATTTCCTGCAAGTAATAGTACATCACTCTGATAGTTCCCATGACAACATGCATTCAGGTGAGTCATCACTACTGGTACTTGTTGGTGGCCCAGGAAGAACATAATGATATTTATACTATTAGTTTGTTAGTGAATATTATAAATCTCTGATCTTAATTTGAGGACCTAGAATAGATTACATGACAGGTAATGATACTACATAAAGGGGAGCATCTAAGCCAGTATTTGTTTGATGTTGGGAATGTGAGGCAGCTTTGGAACTTATAGAATAATGAGGGAGCTGTTGCAAGACATCTGGTTGGATAGGCCTGGAGATTATGGTGAAAATTTTAGTAAGTCATTTGAGATGGTATAAAAATTGAATAAACATTTTATATATTAATTGCACGAGTAGAAAAATACATCAGAAAAAGAAGTGCAGTGTTGACTGGATACCTGAACTGCAATGTACTTATAGTTGTGGGCATCCCTTCCCCCAAATTAGAGAAAATGTTAGACTCATAATGAGTATGAAGCAGCTGTTCCATCAAGCTGTTTTCCAAATGGGCTTTCACCATTATTGTTGTTGTTAGAGAGGGAAGTGATTTGAGTGTGAATGTGAAAATGAATTAATGTTGCCTGTCAGGAAACAAAACCAGTGCCAGGAGATCAGCTTATGCACAGCTGAAAGATTGAAAAAGAAAACTCTGGGAAATCAGAGAGCTAAAAAGACAATGATCCCAAATTCACTCTCGTCTTAGAGTGTGGAAGTCAATTTTCTACTCCAGAGATGGAAACAGCATCAGATAAGGCACTTTGGTCACCAAATCCAGGCTAACTTGGAGACTAATGGTAACACTAGCACTAAGATCGTCTCATTCCGAGCCTCAACACCAGATGAAAACATTTCTTCCTTGACCATGTGAGTCAGTCTGGGATAGGGTTGCCAGATTTAGCAAATAAAAATACAGGATGTCTAGTTAAATTTGAATTTCAGATAAAAAATGAATATTTTTTGGGGGGGAAAAGTATGTCCTAAATGTTGCATAGGTCATAGTTAGATGAACAATTATTCATTGCTTATCTGAACTTCAAATTTAAGTGGGTGCTCTGTGGCAACCCTAATCTGGGATAATTAATAATACCCTGATACCCAGAACATTATGATATGGTTGGTTTTGAACTTTTCCCTGAAATGCCAACATTGGACTCTTACTAATCCTTCATGGCAGGTTATATTATATATCCCATCCCATATTGTCTTCTGACAATGTGACATGAACACTCCTCCACTGAGAGATGGGGTCTGGGTGGGCTTTGTAACTGCTTGACCAAAAGAATATGACAGAGTGACACTCCGTGACCTCTGAGGCTGGATTATTTAAGGTAGGACAACTTCAGTAGGCTCTCTTTCCCTTGGTACATGCACTGTGAGAGTGCTGAGCTGACTTGTAAGAAGTCTGACTACCCTGAAGCCACCAGGCTGGAGAACCACGTGGCAAGGTCACACAAAGACAGTGAGAATGCCTGAGGTGCCCAAGTATTCCAGCCCCTAGCTATTCATGTCTTCTCTGCTTAGATAGTCTCAGCTTTGAGATGACCCTAGTTTTTTGTTTTTTTTTTAAGATTTTTAATTTTTTATTTATTTGACAGTGAGAGAGACAGCGAGAGAGGGAACACAAGCAGGGGGAGTGGGAGATGGAGAAGCAGGCTTCCCGCGGAGCAGGGAGCCCGATGCGGGGCTGGATCCCAGGACCCTGGGATCACGACCTGAGCCGAAGGCAGATGCTTAACGACTGAGCCACCCAGGTGCCCCAGAGATGACCCTAGTTTTAACCACTGACTCCAACCTCATGAAAGACCAAGCTGAATTTTCCCAGCCAAGTCACTTCCACCCACATTTCTGACCATAGAAATGTGAGAGTTAATAAATGGCTTTTGTTTTAATCCACCATGTTTTGGATTGATGAGTTATACAGCCACAGATAGGTAATAGATACTGATTTGGGGGAAGATGAATAACACCATTTTTTTAGGTTAACATCTTATCTAATAGTCTTTAAAATAAGTAGATTTTTCTTCTTCTTCTTCTTCTTCTTCTTCTTTTTTTTTTTTTAAGAGATAGGGACACAGTAATATGCCCAAATCTTTGTCAGGTTTTTGAAAGTTTTACTCTTGTGTTTTTAGCTACTTAAAAAAAAAGTCTAAATAAGTGGAGGTAGTACTACAGGAAAATTGAATTGTCCATAAGAAAACGAACAAACAAAGCTATCTCCCAGTATTGTATAACGGAATGAGCACTGATAAAGGAGACCTAAGTTTTCTTGGCTTTGACAGTAAATAGCTATTGGATTTTGAGCAAATTACTTATTCTCTAAAACTCACTTCTTATATCTGAAAAATGAGGTATTATCCCAGGTAAAGATGGCAAGTATGCAGCATTCAAGCTACCATTTTCCCTAGCAGGCATCACTAATGAATTGTAGTACTCTTTCCACAGGAAATGACCTTAGAGTCCTCAAAGCAGAACTCCCAGCAGTCAGGAGCAATCAATCATAGTTGGCCATAATGACAAAATCATTTTTTGTCTTTGCAGACCTTGAACATGTCTACTGTTACTTCCAGTGTTAAAATTTAATATCTCTATAATCTAAGTGATTTACCCAAGTTCATAAGGAGTTGCTAAAGTGCTTATGGAAGTCATGTTGGAAATATTTGAAGAATCATGGAGCAACATTAATTGACTGTGCACTGGGTGCAACATAGCTGTGTATGTACTGTTATAGATACAGGGATGAAAAAGACAGTGTCTCAAAGGGAGAAAAGGATACACAAAAGTAACTCCAAATGAGATAGTTTTATCACCCCGATTCAAATTAGACCAATTTTGCTCAGATTGTCAGGTGAAACCACTTAACTGTGGTCTTGAGGACAATGTATGAAAAGAGGTAGTGGTGTGTTTCAGGGTACTTTGTTCACATTTGATCTAAGTATATCTAAAGGATCCGGCTGCAGAGCAGCTCCACATATGACTCCAATTCTGAAAGAAGTCAACCTTCAATTTCTCCCAGGTCCCTATGCCTGGGCTTATTCCCAGGAATCTGTATTCCTATGTAGTACTGTGGACAGCTCCCTCGTTTCCTTACCTGGTTCTCTGCTGTTATTTTAGACCTTCTTTCAACTGTATTGCCATCAGCTGATTTCTCCACACTAGGCTTGGAAACATCTCTTAAAGGCCATCACCAACCCCCCCCCCTTTTTTTTTACATGCCCTCTTGTTTGATCATTAGCCATTTGTTATCTTTCCCTATCATGACCAAGTTTTCAAAGAGTCTTCTCCAAGCATGTAGTTAGAATTTTTTTCTCTAAATTAGATGAGGTTTCAATGTTTGTTTTTATATAACAAGCTTGCAACCATTACACATAATTTTAAGTTTTCATATTCAGGTGCAAAATCTCAATATAATTTTTTGAACCCTTGAACTATATAACATAAGATTCCCACTTAAATATCCTACACATTGTTTTGTATTAAGTACTGATCTCTTCGTATAGTCCACACCACATCTGAACCAAATAATAAAGTAACTGATCTTGCAAAGCAGAAGAGAGAGGATCATTTCCAGCTAAAAGGACTGGAGAAGGCACTCTAGATGAATGAGCATTCATTCTTGACCTTGAAGGACAGAGAGAAATCAGAAGGCAGAGTAGGGTGGGGTAAGGATGGGGAGGGACGTTCCAGATTGAGGGAAAAGCAGGAGCAGGGCATTAATCCAGAGAAATAGGAGAGTGAAATATATTTTTGCCTGCAGTGTAGTAGTTGTTCCAGTAGAAGAGAGATGGAGGAAACACTACATGGTAGAGGCCCTTGGTATCTGTGGGTTGGTTGATTAAATAATGGAAGGCTACTCCTGTTTCACTTGCTTTCTTAGAGTAGGTGATGTATTTGTGAGTGGTTCTCTGGCACTGTTCTATTTTTGAGAATTAAGGTTTGGAAAGTATGGCTCCCTTGTCTATGTCTCTAGCCTATTCTGTGGGAGAGAAATGTGGCAAAAGGAGATATTCAAAGTGGTGAAGATTCACTGTGCATTTAAATGACCGTTTTAACAATGTGCTTGGAATTCTTCCTTTTCCCACTGTAGACTTTCCCTAACCCTTAACAGTCAATCCTTCTAGTATACACTTAAACACAAATATATACATTGGGCTTCCTAGGTGCCACCAGAGAAGTAACACAGATTTCTTCCACAGAGAACTTTGTCTAGTGGTCATTTTCTATTTATTCATCCATTCAGGAAGTGTTTGTTGAGTATCTATTAGGTATGAGGTACTGTACTTGATATTGGATATAGATTGATATACAACATAGACTATCCTTTGCCGTTAGGGGAATGAGCTCCTGAGAACCACATGTTAGGCATAATCCATCAAGAGAGATTGACATCCAACAGTACACGTTATGACAAATGCCAAGCAGGAAACTAACTGGCTGTAAGAATACAAGAAGATGAAATTGGGAGATTGGATCATGTTGACATAGTCTACTCAACACCAACCTCAGTCCTTAAAAATAACAGAGAAACCTGTTAAGTCAATGTATTACATAGACAACACTAGCTGGTATAACAAACCCCAAACTCTCAGTGATTCCACATCATAGAAATTTATTTCTTTTTCATGTAAAATTCAAAATGGGTGTTTGTGATGAACTGGTGGCTCTCCTCCAGGAGGTGATTTAGCAACCTGATTCCTTCTATCTTGTGGCTTCAACATGTGGTTTCCAAGGTCACTGTGTTCATCAGCTCAAGCCTTAAGCCTTAAAAGAATCTGGTAGATCAAAGTGGCAGATTTTTATGGTCAAGACCTGGATGTGAACACTTTACTTCTTCCCTCATTTTTTTGGCCATACCTATCTGGAGGGGAGGCTGGGAAATGTTTTTTATCTGTGTGTGTAGAAAGAATAGGAAACAGTTTTGCTGAACAGCATGTATGTATATATATGTGTGTGTATGAAACATTACTAAACAGACCATGTATTAGGTCATAAAGAAACCTAAACCAACATAAAAAAGAGAAAATCACACAAGCCACAATCTCTGTACAACACAATCCAAGAAATTATTCTGAATAAAAGTTAGTTTGTACTCCTAAAAATGTTTACATAAACACCCTTGTAAGTAATTATTGGCTTGGTGAGATTATAAAAAACAAAAGTGATAAAATATTTACAAATGAACTACACTGAGAACAGTATAGAAAAAAATCTGTGCTTTGGATTATGGGTGAAGTGGTAGGCAGAGGAGGATGTGTGGCTTTAGATGCATATATCAGCAAATGAAAAAATAGAAATTAATCAAATTGAGTGTTCAATATGAGACCTTAGACAAAGAACAAAATAGAAACAATTAGATGGAAGGACTAACACAGATAAAGATGTGAGCACAATAGGAAATAAACACAAAGCCACTGGAATAGATCAATAACAGCAAAAACTTAAAAACAAAAGACATACAAAATTGGCAGGTTTATCTAGAAAATAGAGAGGAGACACTATAGCATTAATAAGAATGTGAAAGAGAATATAATTGTACATATATCAAATTTTTAAAAATAAATATAAATATTACAAAATATTCTAAAAATATGAAAAACTTGAACAGTAAGTGAATTAGAATATTTTTTGTAAAGTATAAAAGGTTAAAATTAGATAAAGAAATAAAAAACCTGAATAAGTCTAAAACCATAAAAAAATTAAAATTTGCCATATCTTCTTGAGGCTCAAGCAGTTTTATGAGTAAAGTCTTCCAAAACTTCAAGGGGAAGAGAATCCATATGTTCTAGAACAAAACAAAACACAGAACAAAACAAAACATGGCATGATATTCAACTTATTTCAAGAACCTAATACTTCCCTGATCCCAAAACTGGACAAAGGTATCAGACCTGTAAAAATAAGTGTAGGCAATCTCATTTATGGACATGGGTGCAAAAATCTGAAATGAAATATTTACAAATGTAATTTAGTAGTGAAGTCAAAGACCAATAGATCATCGCCAAGTTAAAGGTAATTACAGTGATGGAAGAAAGGCCAACTTTTAAAAATCCATTAATGTAATGACTGCATTAAAGAACTTAGAAGAAAATATCAGTTGATTATCTCATTTTATCATCTCACTAAATTGGAAAAACAGTTGGTAAAAATAAATACTCATTTTAAAGAAAAATCCTAACTAGGATTAAATGAAATTTCTTAAAGTTGGTGCAGGCATCCACATGAAACATTATTCATGGGTTAGATGAAGACTTACAGCAACAGCTTCAATCTATATCTCCATATCCTTCGAGAAACAACATGGAACAGCAAGAATACATAAGATCATACCTGCAGCATAAATAAAGGGCAGAATATATTAAAATTTAAATTACCTGTTAATAAAAAATGAAAAAGCACCTAATCCCAGTGAGTGAGTGCTCATGCTTCTGTTGTGTTTGTGGCAAGTAAAGGCAGCTCAAAGAAAAACCGTGAGGAAGAGAGAAGTGGAGAACCAGGGATGGACTTGATATTGCTTCACAACAACTATCAGAAGGAGAAAGTTCACTGGAAACATAAGCAATAAGAAAATGTCCTGTTCGATCAGAGCACCGATTACAGGGAAGAGTTAAAAATATGCATGATATGGGGCGCCTGGGTGGCTCAGTTGGTTAAGCGACTGCCTTCGGCTCAGGTCATGATCCTGGAGTCCTGGGATCGAGTCCCGCATCGGGCTCCCTGCTCGGCAGGGAGTCTGCTTCTCCCTCTGACCCTCCTCCCTTTCATGCTCTCTGTCTCTCATTCTCTCTCTCTCAAATAAAAAAAAAAATGCATGATATGAGGTTGTAGTCTTTAGAAAGCATAGTTTCTTGGTGAAGAAGCAAAAAGGAAGGGAAAGACAATACTTAGTAACTGGGTGATAAAGGAGAAGAAAAAGTGAAAATTTAAGCTGTTCAAGAGAAAAACGAAGGAAAAAAAACCCCACGACCGTAATTCCCCCTCCAAAAACAAAATAAAACACCCACAAACAAACAAACACAGTACTAGGAATTAAGGAGTTTCTGAAAAAATAAAAGGATAGAGACATGTGAAAGAGACACAGCAGTCAATTTGAAAGAATGACCAATGGTCAAAGTTGAAGTATTTTGAGCAACAAAATAAAGGATACTGTTTTGGATTATAAATAAAAGTATAAAATAACTATAGATGAGTCCATACTGATGTAAATAAATGATCAAAGAAAAACATAAACTGGGGACAAGAGACAACTTTTTCTATAGAAGAATTCCACATAATATGTGTCGGCACTCCCCTTTCCAGGGGATAGAGCTTAGAACTCCCCTTTGGACTGTGGTCTGCATTCTGTGACTTGCTTCCAAAGAACAGTGTATAGAAAAGGAAAAACAGTAACTTTACAGTGGAGAAATATGGTGAACATTACGTTAAGCAAGTGATCAAATTTCACATCACTAACGATATGGTAAGGATAGCCTGTACCTCATGATGTCATGAGAAAGTCACTTCAACTTTGTGGTATTCTTTCCAAATCCTGTCTTGGTTCTTTCCAAACCTAAATCTAGTCTAATCTGAGAAAAACACTGGACAAACCCAAATTGAGGGATATTCTACAATTTATCTAACCAGTGCTTTTTTTTTTTAAAGATTTATTTATTTTAGAGAGAGAGAGGGTGTGCATGCAGCAGGGAGGGGCAGAGGAAGAGGGAGAGAAAGGGTCTTACCCAGACTCTGTGCTGAGTGCAGAGCCCGATGTGGACCTCAATCTCATGACCCCGAGATCACGACTTGAACTGAAACCAAGAGTCAGATGCTTAACCAGCTGTGTCACCCAGTGCCCCACATCTGACCAGTACTTTTAACAATGGTCAAGGTCATGAAGAATTAGCTAAGATTGAGAAAATGCCCAGACTACAGGAAAGACAACTAGATGGCATGTGGTAACCTGAATTGGATCTTGGAACAGAAAAACATATAATGGAAAAACTGGTGAAATCCAAATAAAGCTTAGTGTTCAGTTAAAGAATATACCTGTGTTATTTTCTTAGTTTTTATAATTGACATTAGGGGAAACTGGCTGAGGAGTATACAAGAGCTCTCTGTGCTCTTTGCTATTTCTCTATAAACCTAAAATTATTCTAAAGTAAGAATATGTAAACAAACAAAAACACCCAAACCTATCCAATAGAGAAACTGGACATTGCTCACTAATAGAGGATGGTGTCTTTGAATTAGGTATCTAGAAAATCACCTCAAACTCACAAAATGAATAGGAAAAAAACAGAATAAATCTGTATGAAATTACTATATCAGAAAATGAGAATAATTCTACCTCAGCTAATGAATATTTACCCATCTAAAGAAACAAACACAGCAACCAAGAAGTGTAAGAAAACTGTCAGGCACCACTCCAAGCTGATGAAATATACTGAAATAAGCATTTGGGGATATGATAGCCAATCTTGAATCAGAAATACAAAAATTAAAAACAGAAATAGACTAAACTACATAAAGAAATGAAGAGAGTTGATTAAACTTACTAAAGAAATAAAAGAAAAAAGACTAAATCATCTCACAAATAAAGACTAAATTACAAATTGCCCAAAGGAGAATAGACTCAAAAGGAGATTTAATGAGGAACATTCAAGAAAGATGGAAAACAACCAAGAGAATAAAAATGGGATAAAGATAAAAATGAAAAGGGTTCAAGAGGAAGTGGTTGAAATGGAAGACAGAAGAAATAGAAAAAATGTTTGCTTAAAGCCCTTGAAGAAGAAACAGAACAATAGACCAGAACTAATATTTTAAAACCTCAATTCAAGAAAACTGTTTCAGAAATAAAAGAAGATCTAGATTTACATATTAAAGGAGCCCACTGGATACATATGGAAATTAATCCAGAAAAATTAGCTTTAAGACATATCTGAGAAAAACATATTTAAGAGAGAAAAAATCCTCAAGGCCTCCAGGCACAAAGATCAAATAATGAAATAAAGAAGACACACTGGCATCAGATTTCTCAAAGACAATATAAAAAGGCAACAAGAGAGCAGCTTTTTCAATAAGGTAAAACAAAACAAGACAAAAAAACTTTGAACTAAAAGTTTATATCTAGCCATGCTTTCCTTCAAGTATCAAAGGTATCAGTAGCCAACTTCAAACAGAGCAACTTGGGGAATTCCCATTACACCCACTACTAGTCAATATTATATTGGAGCTATGGGCCAATGCAATCAGACAAGCAAAATCAATTAAGGAATAAGAATTAGCTATTTCAATATGCAGATGATGTGATAGCATACCTGGGAAGCCCTAGCGAATCCGTGACAAAATTAGCTCAAACAATAAAATCATAGTAAAGTACCAGGTTATCAGATTAACATACAAAAATTGACAGCTTTCTTACATGCACATACACATGCACAAAATGAGTTAGACATTATAAATGTAGAGAAAACTCAACATACAGTCTACATATTTAGAAATAAACTAAACAACAAATGTACAAACCTCTTTGAAGGAATTTTAACACGCTCTTGGAAGACTCAAAACTATACTTGAGCATATGGAAATACATACCCCTACACTTGGATGACTACCTGAATTCATGCAGGAGTTTAATGCAGTCCCTATAAAAATATCAATAATTTTTTTTTCTGGAGATAGACATGTTGATTTTAATATTATTTGGAAAAGCAAACACGTGAATATCCAGGCAAGCAGCAAAAAATTAAAAAACATACAGGAGACTAGTCTTATCAGATACTAAAACATAATAGGAAGTCTCAATAGAAAGACTTAATTAAGTCACTGTGATAGTGGTACATGAGTAAACAGACTAGTGACATAAAAGCTTCAGTAAAAGACTCAAGTACATAAGGAAATTAAACATGTCATAAAGGTGACATCTCAGTTATCAAGTCAAAGGTGTACTTTTTAATAAATAGTTCTAAAAAACTTGTTTATCTTTTGGAATAGATAAAATTAGTCCACTCCCTCACACTACACATAAGAATAAACTCCAAATGCATGTGAGTTTTATTTTATTTGACAGAGAGAGAGAGCGAAAGCAAGAACACAAGCAGGGGGAGTGGGAGAGGGAGAAGAAGCAGGCCTCCTGCCTAGCAGGGAACCCGTCGTGGGGCTTGATCCCACATGATCCCAGGACCCTGGGATCATGACCCAAGCTGAAGGCAGACGCCCAGTGACTAAGCCACCTAGGTGCCCCTGCGTGTGAGTTTTAAACATAAAAATGAAGCCAGCTAAGTAGTCCAAGAAAAGTGGGTGAATCCCTTTGTAACTCGGGTATAAGGAGAAGTTTCCTAACTATGAAAATCCAGAGACTATAGAAGAAAAGATTGATAAATTCCACTCTATAAAAATAAAAATTTGTATGTCAAAAAGCACCATAAGCAAAGTCAAAAGATAAATGACAAATGACAAACTGGCAGATTTCAACATATATTGTAGATAAAGGGCAATATCTCTATTAAATATGCAACTCTTAAACATTGAAAGAATAAAATCTAAAACCTGATAGGAATGTGAGCCAATGATATCAACTGATTAACAAAAAAAGATAAAGATTGCTCTTAGATCAATGGAAAGCTCTTCAACTTCACTCATAATTACAGAAATGCAAATTAAAACTATGCTGTGATACCATTTCTCACCTTTTCCGTTTGTGCAAATTAAAAACAGTATGAATAAAAATGCTGTTGGTGAGGCTGTAGGCAAACAGCCACTTTCATACATTATTGGTGAAAATGCAAATTGGCACATCCCGTTTGCCACAGAATTTAGTGAAATCTAACAGAATTATATGTGTTTACTTTCGACTTGGTGGCCATCACATGTCTAGAAATTTACCCTGAAGATATACTTCCCCAAATCTTAAAATACACATGGTTATTCATGGCAGCATTTTAAAAGTTGTAAAATGCAGGATACAAATATGTATAAGAGGATAATTGAATGAACTATAGTACAAATACATAGTGGAGGGTCAGTGGGGAGGAGCTCTATGAATGTAAGTATGGTATGATTTCTGGAGGCATGTTGTAAGTGAAGAAGAGAAAATGCAGAAGAATATTGATAGTATGTCTTTCATGTAAGAGAGGAAATAAGAAAATATATGTGTGTCTGTTCATTTGTGTAAAGAAAACTTAGGAAGGGTGGGTGGAACAGAATGGAACAGATGGGGGATGGAAATGTGGTAGAAGCGATGGAGAGAATGCCACATCTCTGAGTATACCTGTTTGTGTATTTCTAACTTTCAGAACAAATGTTTGTTTCCCACTATATCTATATATTCCATATATAGATATAAAATTATGTACATCAAAACATATAATGTATTGTACATTTCTTATCCTGTTTTTTACAGCTTTTTAAAGTCTGAAATAGGGGCTCCTGGGTGGCTCAGTCGTTAGGCGTCTGCCTTCAGCTCAGGTCGTGATCCCGGGGTCCTGGGATCGAGCCCCGCATCGGGCTCCCTGCTCAGTGGGGAGCCTGCTTCTCCCTCTCCCTCTGCCTACTGCCCCCCCACTTGTGCTTTCTCTCTCTGTCAAATAAATAAATAAAATCTTAAAAAAAATAAAGTCTGAAATAATTTCAAAATAAACACTTAAAAATAATACAAGAGGCTTCTCTTTAAAGTCAGAAATCAGTCATTGATTGGTGCCTGTCCTCATTGGCTTCATTACTGCTATTCTGCTTTGCACTAAAAGTCTTAATGTATGCAATCAGGAGAACAAAATACATAATATGCATTAATGTTGGAAGAAAAATCACATATAATTGCAGATGTTGTTTGTCTTATTTGAAGATTAAAAAGAGTCTGGTGACATCAGTTGTACTTCTAAGAGTAAATCATAATGAATGTATGCAACTCAGCTTTCCTATGCGCGATCAACAAACAATTAGAACATCCAAGGGAGATGGGAGAAGGTGCCAGTTTGCAGGGGACTGAGGAATGAATGGGAAGCAGGTTATAGAGATTGTGTATGCTGGCAATTCTTTGGAAAATTTTGCTTGTAAAGATCTTGTGATGTGATGGTATAAAGATGCGGGAATGTTGTGACCTATGGGCAAAGTTAGCATCTGAGGCTGAGAGTGGGGTGGGGGATTTCAGACAGGTGAATATGCGAAAGAGTACTCTTAGAGAATCGAAAAACAAGTTTACTTTAGAAATTAGTAGAATTACCAGGTAGTTGAGATTCTCTTTGTGATGTAAGGCTATGAATTAAAAATGAAACCATTCTTCCTGGTTGCTTGTTAGAATTTCTCTAGCAATATATGTATGTATATATATTGTATATACATGTATACATGTATATGTATACATATATTGCTATTAAATTTTATTTAAAATCAATTATTTTTTCCTTTTTTAAAATTTAAATTCAATTAGCTAACAGAGTACATCATTATAAATTCAGTTAATTAACACATAGTGTATTATTAGTTTCAGAGGTAGAGTTTGGTGATTCATCCGTTGTATATAACACCCAGTGCTCATTACATCACGTGCCCTCCTTAATGTCTGTCACCCAGTTACCCCATCCCCCCCCACCTCCCCTCCAGCAACCCTCAGTTTGTTTCCTAGAGTTAAGAGTCTCTTACGGTTTGTCTTCCTCTCCGATTTCATCTTATTTTATTTTTCCCTCCCTTCCCCGATGATCCTCTGTTTTGTTTCTTAAATTCCACATATGAGTGAAATCATACGATAATCGTCTTTCTCTGATTGACTTACCTCTAGCAATATTAAACTGTTTTTTTTTTTTTAAAGATTTTATTTATTTATTTGACAGAGAGAGACACAGCGAGAGAGGGAACAGAAGCAGGGGGAGTGGGAGAGGGAGAAGCAGGCTTCCCGCGGAGCAGGGAGCCCGATGTGGGGCTCGATCCCAAGACCCTGGGATCATGACCTGAGCTGAAGGCAGTCACTTAACCAACTGAGCCACCCAGTCGCCCAATATTAAACTGTTTTGGATGCAGGCACAGAAATGGCGAATGGCTGCTTTGCTTCCAGAGTGAGGGGTTTTCCAGGTGGGTATGATGGAAGGAGAGAAGGGACAAGAGAATTGATAGTGTTTGCAAAGGTGTAATTATAGTGATGGAACATGTCAGCTAAGCTGAACAAGGAAGGAAGTAAGTGGAGGATGAGAGTCTGGATGTAGAAAAAAAAAGTTACAGGACCAGTAGATTAGAAGTCATAATGGGGTTGGAACATTGGCACGTGGGCTAGTGGAAGAAGAGACTGTCTAGAGAGTGAGATATTTGCATTTGGGATGTCAAAGTTGTGCAGTTTTTGGTGATAACAGGGTCCAACCATGGTGTGATTATGAGATCAGGGGGCTGAAGTAAGTCAGGTCACAAAATAAGGAGGTCAAGAATTTGAATGTCCCAGAGTGTCCAGGAGGTCTTTGGTAGGTATGTTGACATTACTGAAGATGATAAAAAGAGTTGGGGTGGAGAGGAAGGAGGGTTCTGGGCCAGGAGCAATATGGTATAGCCAGATGACATAGCCTCAGAGAGCAGGGGCTTTGTGAGAGGGTAGACGTGCAACAGAAAGGACATGGCAGTGGGAAGTAAGGAGGATAACCAGCCCACCACAATATGAAACTTGAGACAAAGCATAGCTTTTATTGGGAAGGCTACCCAGGGATGCTTTGTTCTCAAGGGACAGCTGGATTTCAATTAAATGAGAAGGTAAATGCACAGTGCAAGAGGTTGAGTATGTAGGATTGTTTGCTGATCACCAACATGAGTTGGGAGAGAGAGAGAGAGATCAGAGGGGGATTTGTTCAGATTGGGGATAGAGAAGGGCGGGCACAAGAGTTTCAGTCAAAGTAACCAGGGAGGCTGGTACTGGGATTTGAATCATGATAGGATTCATCCTGATCATTTTCTAAAGGGGCATGAATTTGATCTATTTGGGTGCAAGAAATATGATATTTATTTTATTTTTCTCTATTAAATCATACTTGGCTTTGAGTCTTCCTCTCTGTATCTGATAAGAAATGAAATTTTAGGCATGTTTGTTGATCCCCTTCTACTCTCTGGGATTATAAAGAAGGGGAAGTTTCAGAAAGTTGGGGAAAGCCTTCTGAGTTGTTTTTGGTGATAAACTGCTTATTGGTCCATTGCTTACTTAGATGGTGTTTCATTTGAAGT
Organism: Mirounga leonina; assembly: GCF_011800145.1. Lineage (NCBI taxonomy): Eukaryota > Metazoa > Chordata > Mammalia > Carnivora > Phocidae > Mirounga > Mirounga leonina. The sequence continues at coordinate 1,836,610 of NW_023270426.1, read as the reverse complement.
CAGTTATTCTGCTTAAACTTGTATTTGTTTCACCCCCAGTCCTGTCCCATGAAGGCTTTTGTCTCCAGGTTTGGTCTCTGGGAATCTACTTCCCAGCTTTATGAAAAAGCCCTGGTATCTCCTGGAGCACTGGGTTGGACTTGGGACACTGGTCTCTGAATGTGGCAGAACCCATTTTCAACCCTCCGTATCTTCCCCAAATCCTTCCTAGCTTGAAATTGGGAAAAAACCCATTTTAAACTGTTCATTCCCATGAGCATAGACTTTTGAAACAGCTCCATTCTTTCCATGATTTAGGTCTGGAAGATAAAAAAAACCACACACACACAAAAAAACCCCCACAAAAAAACCAACAGAAAACCCCTGCAAAACACCACTGCTTGCTTACAGGGTAGAAGGAAGGGAATACGACTTTATATTTGGTCATGATGAGGCTATAGGGATATTTTTTCGATCAGATTATTCTCACTTAAAGTTGAATGGGCACTCAGATCTTGTTCTGGGGGCCTTAATACATTACCCATGACATGGAGATGTCATGCTTCCTCTGCTTTTAAGGGCTTGTGTAACTAGGCTGAGGTCATATAGGGTGACGAGGGCACCGTTCTCTCAGACGGGGGGTGACTGGCTTCAGTATCTGGCTCCCCCTCCCTTGGAACTGGCACTGCATATGGAACAGCAGAAACGGGAAAGACTTCCCCAAAACAGGACTCTGGGACTTCTCCACCATTATGCAAATCAGTTAGCAGCAAACACTTGCTTTCACAGTCACACAGTGATGGTGCCCAGAGTAATCATTTCCGCTGCTACCATCCGGTGGGTGTAAGAACTGGGCTCATTTTAAAACATATGACTAATGAGCATGTATCCGGGTGGTCCATCTGGTATTTGATGGGGCTGATCTGAAATGATGGCAGTGGAGCCGAGACCCAGGAGCACAGCTTATGGGCAACGGACCGAGCCTTTGTGGCCTTCTGCTTGTGGGGTTGGTAGTGGGAAGGGAAGGGTTTCATTGTCTCCTATTTCAGTCACAATATCTTCCCCTTTGATAACATTTAATGGCAAGATTTCTAGGCAAATCAGTTACCACATCAATTCATCACCTTCTGTTCTCTGGAAAATACAAACAAGGTTGGACTCAAATAGTTTTGTGTCGGATCAGCCTGGGGTCACTCCACTTCACACCACTTCTCCTTGGTCTTGATGTCACATAAGAAGTAGCACATGAGCATGAGGAACATGGGTTCTTAGAAGAAAATGAACTGAGGGCTACATTCATGGGAAAAACTGAAAATTCAATCATTCACCTTAATAATTAAGAACAGGAAACAGGACTGATAAATGCAACACATAACAAAAGTGTACTTGAATTTTCTATTATACATTAGTTAAGTAAGAGAGGGTAGAGAGAATGTATTATAAATAAAAGCACCATGGAGAGCTAGAGAGGGGAGGGGAAAGGAGAGAGAAAAAGCAGTAAGTTACACTTGTTATCAAATACTCATTATTGTGGAATCTTATTTTATTTACATTTCTATTTCTCTGCTTTTCACCTCCTTTTGACCTATCTCCTTTCTTCCTGGATAGCTTGGAGACCTAAATTTGAACAGAATCAGCTTTTGTAGTATCAATTAAAATGATTATTACCTTCTCCCTTACCATAGTATTTATTTGATTTTGGATTTATGCATAGTTCTTATTCTGATCTCTAGTATTAGCTGGGAGCTTTCTAGAAATAGGATATAACCTGCCCCCTATACCTCTGGTTTCTATTGCTGTTGTAAAAACAACACAAACAGAGTGCATGATCTTATAGTTTTGAAGATCAGAAGTTCACAGGTGTCAGGCTAAAATAAAAATGTCAGCAGGGCTGCCTTTCTTTCTGGAGGCTGAAGAAGAAAATCTGTTTCCTTGCCTTTTCCAGCTTCTAGAGGCCACACACATTCCTCTGCTTGTGCTCCCTTCTTCTGTCTTAAAAACAAGCAACATGGCATCCCTCTGAATGTCCTTCCATCCTCACATCTCTTTTTTGCTGTAGCCCGGAAAGGCCCTCTACTTTTAAGGGCTTGTGAGATAAGATTGGGCCCACCTGGCTAATCCAGGCTAATCTTCCCATCCCAAAGCCAGCCGATTAGCATCCTTAATTGCTTCTGCAAACTTCAGTTCCCCATCATGTAACGTAACACATTCACAGGTTCCAGGAATTGGGCTGCAGGCATTTTGGGGGATTATTCTTATGGGTAGGCCATTATTATGCCTACTACAACTTCTCTTGTTTTACAATAATGAGATAATTTTGCCTTTAGGCTCACTGGAACCTCTCCTAGTTTTGGATGTTGGACTCCTACTTGGACAGGGTCATACTCCTATTGGGAAGCAAAATGTCTTGAATAGTTTACTGTCATCACTTGAATATAAACTAATCTTTCCAAGTACAAGTGTTAATATAAGTCATTTTGTTGACACTCTTTCTGGTTCACTTGGAATTTTTAATTCTTTTGACCCTGGTCATGCTATATGAAATGAGATCAATGGAAATGACCTTGCCATTTTTCTCCTTCCCTATTTTCATCTCCTGTGTTACCTCCATTCCTACCCTCAGACAATCAGGGATGGCTGCTGTGGGGAAACCAAATATCTATATACAGTGTTATATTTCAGGTATACAATATAGTGACTCAACAATTCTATACCTTAGTCAGTGCTCATCAAGATGAGTGTACTCTTTTTTTTTTTTTTTAAGATTTTATTTATTTGACAGAGAGAGACATAGTGAGAGAGGGAACACAAGCAGGGGGAGGGGGAGAGGGAGAAGCAGGCTTCCCGCGGAGCAGGGAGCCTGATGCAGGGCTCAATCCCAGGACCCTGGGATCATGACCTGAGCCGAAGGCAGACGCTTAACTACTGAGCCACCTAGACGCCCCAAGATGAGTGTACTCTTAATCCCCTTAATTTCACTCCTTTCCCCACCCACCTCCCCTTTGGCAACCACCAGTTCTCTCTATTTAAGAGTTTGCTTCTTTCTTTCTT
>NW_023270426.1:1824704-1833570 GCF_011800145.1 Mirounga leonina | reverse complement strand
TCTTTCTTTCTTTCTTTCTTTCTTTCTTTCTTTCTTTCTTTCTTTCTGTTTCTTAAATTCCACAAATGAGTGAAATAATACGGTATTTGTCTTTCTCTGACTGGCTTATTTCACTTAGCATTATACCCTCCATCTCCAACCATGTTGTTAAAAATGGTAAGATTTCATCCCTTTTTATGGCTGGGTGATATTCCATTGTGTATATATACCACATCTTCTTTATGCATTCATCTATTGATGGACACTTGGGCTGCTTCCATATCTTGGCTACTGTAAATAATGCTGCAATAGACATAGGGGTGCATATATCTTTTCTTATTAGTATTTTTGTTTTCTTTTGGTAAATACCCAAAATATATAAAGAACGCAGACAGTGCAAGACAAAAAACCCCAAATAATCTGATTGGAAAATAGGCAGAGGACTTAAATAGACATTTTTCTAAAGAAGACATCCAGATGGCCAACAGACACATGAAAAGATGTGCAACATCACTAATCATCAAGGAAATGCAAATCAAAACCACAATGAGATATCACTTCACACCTGTCAAAATGCTGAAAATCAAAGACAAAAAAACAACAAGTATTGGGGAGGATGTGGAAAAAAGAACCCTCATGCTCTGTGGGTAGGAATGCAAACTGGTGCAGCCACTGTGGAAAACAGTATGGAGTTTCTCCCCAAAAATTAAATGTAGAATTACCAGATGAGCCAATGCTTTCTATTGAAACTGTGGGATGTTGTTTGGTTTTGCCCTCCTACCTCCATCTAAGCACCTGCCAAGAGTGTCTTTTCTACATAGTGAAAATTATATGTCATGAAAGGTAATTAATTATGTCCAAGGACTGATGTCATTATATGTCTCTAGCTCGGCCACTCTAAAGAGCATAGTTATTCTTTCCACTTCACGTACATTGTGACCTGGTCTTGGTGGTGTTGAGAGATCCACTCCTCTCATCCGTCCTGCAGGAAATACCCATATCAGAGATACACTCTTAGAGTCCTATTTGGCTGGCCAAAGTATCAACAAAGAGGTGAAAACTGGGTGATCTTTTTTTTTTTTTTTAAAGATTTTATTTATTTATCTGAGACAGAGAGAATGAGAGAGACAGAGAGCACATGAGAGGGGGGAGGGTCAGAGGGAGAAGCAGGCTCCCTGCGGAGCAGGGAGCCCGATGTGGGACTCGATCCTGGGACTCCAGGATCATGACCTGAGCCGAAGGCAGTCGCTTAACCAACTGAGCCACCCAGGTGCCCTGGGTGATCTTTTTAATGCCAGAATTCTTGCATGACAACTTCTGAAGGTCTTGATGCTTGCTTCATAATCAGTTTTTGAAAAGGCAGGCACATGAATCAGTTTTTCTCTGATTCCTGCCTTTAAACCCATTTCTCTTTTCTGTTCCTGGGTAACATCTGGGGTGAATTCCATAGTTTTCCAATACTTTTGAATTTTTGAAATGTCTCATGTGAAATGAGCATCAGAGCTCCACCTCATATAATCAAATGCTTCTTGTGTCTCTCTAGGGCAGGCCTTTATTCAGGCTTTTCCCAGCCAGCAGAAGGGAAAGGGCACACTGTCTGTTCATGTATTGTCCTTACTCTGCTTTTTCTCCTACTCGTGGTTGATAGATGCAGAGGGAGAGCAGACTCGGTGTGTGTGTGGGAGATACAAAGTCTTCATTGTATTGTCCAAAGGCTGGCTCTCACTTAGCACACTTTGGTTGGCTCTTTTGACACCTTCCCACTGTGGACTTCCATGATAGGCTTTCCTTAGTAGCTGACCTCTTTCAACCCACCCCCATTTGCCCAGCTCTTGCTCTTTGGGGAGCACTTTTGGCCAGACTGATATTCAGCCAAAATGGATCTGTACTGGATATTTCATTGTTTACTGGAGTCCATCCTCATTGTTTGGTGCTGCTGTCTTAGTAGTAGTAAGTACTTTAAATATTATTCCCACCTCCAGCCTGTTTTCTTCTGGGGATGACACTGCCAACATGCAGTCCTCATGGGTGATCTCCTTTCAAAATGACTCAAGCTCACTTACCTCCTATGAGATCCACTTAGTCTGTGGGAACCACACTGGTGTCCTATAGCTTCAGCAAAGCCAGGCTTTCCAGCAGACTTCTTTTGGGAATAGCCAGGCACCCATCTCCATTGTGCCCCTCTCCCCAGATCCAGGAAACAGATATCAAGTATCCCCAGGATCATTTGGGCCTCCTCCTTCTCTAGCTGCATGGCAACATCAAAGCTGCAGAGCTCCTCATTTGAAAGGACAATTGAAAGGAGGAGAAAATACACATCGCTCTCTGCTTTTTTGGAATTCTTGTGAAAACAAGCTCTTCCTCTCCTAAAGCAACTCTAGCCTTCTTCTGTTTGCAGGAAGGGGTGACAGCTGCTAAGTCTGTTTGGCCACATCTTGGCAAGATCTATAAGGACATGCAAGATACCTCTGTTTAGAAATTGCCATCACTTATCAATCATTGTCCTCAGCTTTGGGGTCTCTGCCAAAACTCTGAGGAGACAACAGAAGTATTGTCACCAACACTGAGTACTGTCACCACCAAAGGCAACCTCAATAGTCAGACTGTCCATGCAGACAGCTCTATGCTTTAAATAGAATGCATCCACCTCCATTTGCTGACTCAACAATATTCAGTCAAAGTTTATTACACCCCACATGGACTGTCTACTGCATGTTAAGTACTGACAAAAAAGGAAAGAGGATTTTGCTTTTAAACCATGCAACCAATGAGTTTATTTTTTTAATTTAATTTTATTATGTTGTTAGTCACCATACAATACATCATTAGTTTTTGATGTAGTGATCCACGATTCATTGTTTTCGTATAACACCCAGTGCTCCATGCAGTACATGCCCTTCTTAATACCCATCACTAGGCTAGCCCATCTCCCACCCCATTCCCCTCTAAAACCTTCAGTTTGTTTCTCAGAATCCATAGTCTGTCGTGGTTCATCTCTCCCTCCCATTTCCCCCCACCTTCATTTTCCCCTTCCTTCTCCTAATGTCCTCCATGCTATTCCTTATCTTCCACAAATAAGTGAAACCATATGATAATTGACTTTCTCTGCTTGACTTATTTCACTTAGCATAATCTCCTCCAGTCCCATCCATGTTGATGTAAAAGTTGGGTATTCAAGCAATCTATACATACAATGCCATCCCAATCAAAACTCCAATGACATTTTTCAAAGTGCTGGAACAAACAATCCTAAAATTTGTATGGAATCAGAAAAAACCCCGAATTGTCAAGGAAATGTTGAAAAAGAAAAACAAAGCTGGGGGCATCACGTTGCCCGATTTCAAGCTATATTACAAAGCTGTGATCACCAAGACAGCATGGTACTGGCACAAAAACAGACATATAGACCGATGGAACAGAATAGAGAACCCAGATATGGACCCTCAACTCTGTGGTCAAATAATCTTTGACAAAGCAGGAAAAAATATGCAATGGAAAAAAGACAGTCTCTTCAATAAATGGTGCTGGGAAAATTGCACAGCTATATACAGAAGAATGAAACTCGACCATTCTGCAACACCATACACAAAGATAAACTCAAAATTGATGAAAGACCTCAATGTGAGACAGGAATCCATCAACGTCCTAGAAGAGAACATAGGCAGTAACCTCTTTGACATCGGCCACAGCAACTTCTTTCAAGATACATCTCCAAAGGCTAGTGAAACAAAAGCAAAAATGAACATTTGGGACTTCATCAAGATAAAAAGCTTCTGCACAGTGAAGGAAACAGTCAACAAAACAAAGAGGCAATCAATGAGTTTAAAGGCTAGAGGGTGACAAAGATAAAACCTTGACATGAATACCCAAAATACAAGATTCAAAGGTATAGCAAATATGCTATGAAAATTCAGAAGAGAGAAATTATTTTCAGCCCAGAGCATCAGTGAAGGTGTTACAGAAGAGGTAGTGTTTTTTGTTCAACAAGAGTAAGGTTGGTTGAGCTAAAGTAGGGGTTCTTAATCTGAAAACCAGCAGCAAGCGTTAGAGAAAGTTAATTCATCAATAAAACAGACAACATTTTTTTTAGGTGCTCATTGTGTGGTAAGCTTTGTGTTACGTACACGCATGTCATTTAATTTTCACAATAAACTTATGAAAAACATGCCATTATTATTTCCATTTCACTGTTAGGACATTGATTAAATTAACCAAGGTCACACAGTGGTAGGTGATGGGACTGGGATCTGAGCCCAGGGTTTTTCTGACTTTAAAGCTCATAGGTTACAATCTCCCTGAAAGGCAAAAACATCACAACCTAGGGCACGAGTTTATAAAAACGCCCACAAATGAAGCCCAGACGATGTCTACAGAGTTATAGTGTTTAGTCCAGCTGACCCCTTGGTCCTCCCAGGATGATGTTCACCCTTGCTTCTGGGCTGTTCTCCTAGGTGTTCTCACAACCTCAGATGTCCTTCTGGTCTCTTCTCTGCTCAGGCCAATCTCTTACCTCCTTTAAGGCTTACTGTGATGCTTGCCACTATGAAGGCAACTCCAGCGTCAAGATTCCCACCAGCTCAGGCTTCTCCACCTTCCCATCACCTACTGTAATGTCAGCTCACGTCACTGAGTATTGGATGGCATACTGTATTATTTCTTATTTATCTCTTCAGCTAACTGTACATTCTCAGAAGATGAGACTATGTTTTAAGTTCCTTTTGTATTTCTCACAGTGCCTGGGATGTCTGCTGATTAATTAAAGGTTTTGGGGCTATTCTGAGAGTGGACTTGACTGCTGGTATATAAGGTTCTACAGGAAAGATTCAGCAAAAGTTGTGGCAGGGTAACACTACAGGGTTAAGAAACTTCTTGAATTTCAAATGCACCCGAGTGTAAGGAAATGGAGAGGATGCCTGTAGTGCTGGAGAGTCATTGAAGATGCCTCCACAAGGGAGAATGTTGGGTTTGATGAGAGCCAAAGCGACAGCCGGAGAATCCAGAGATTCATGAGATCAGTCTGCACAGAGGAGTGTGAGAAACACGAAGGGCCGTTGTTTTTTTTCCTAAAGTGTTTCCCTTCTCAGCGAATGAGCCAAGGGAATATGTGGTTTCAGAGCTTCCCTTCTGTTCTCCAGTTTTTGTGACACCCCAGCAAATGCAAAGCATTGTACATGCATGAATTTCTTAGTTGAACAGGAAGAGCCTGGGAGGCAATGACAAATACTTCACAGTGCCTTGCTGGCATCTGAGAAGGTTTTCTGAGAGAACACGAGCTCCTACTTCGTGGATTCTCAGGGCACATCTGTGGGAGGAGCTTTCCATAGCAAATATGTACCCTCTCACCATCCACACAGTGCAAATGCCATGAGAATGTGTGAAATCTGGTGCAAACCAAGAACAATGAAGGGAGGCTTAAGGAGGTCTGAAGGAACGCTCATGACCACGCACCTTGCCCAGAACACTGAATGGATGTCCCTAAGTCATATGTGTTATTTTCAAGGCATCACAGAGAATGAATGCAGCAGAAAGAAACTCAGGAAGGCAGCAGGTTGGGGTTAAAGCAAAGACAGTATTACATTTATGAGGAAGTATGAAACAGCTTCTGGGAATGCTCATCTGGAAAAATACGACTATGTCGGTCATTAGACAAAAATGACAATCCAAAATGCATCAATCTTCAAACAGCATTAGAAACCTGTATATGGCTTTCTTGAGAGTCTTCTCACCCCCAGATGAAATCTTTGCGACATGTGTTTACTGCTAAAGAGCCATGGCTGCTTATCTTCTTGGCGGATATATTTAGATTTTGTTCAGCACATGCTTGGTGAAGGAATACTTGCCAAATTAATTCAAGCTGGCTTCAATAAGAGCTTAGTCATGTGGATCTCAAACTGGATGAAACTGATTAATAATAAATGTCAGGATTTTAAGATAATGAGGGAGATGCAAGAAATGTAGAAGAGAAGGCAGCTTCCTGACACAATTTCATTCCTTTCAGAGCAGTATCTGTTTGCCCCACCCTTGCCAAGGAGATAAGAAGGCTGCCAGGTGGGAGGTGGTTGGAGAATGGTAATTATTCGTGAGCTGCTCTTGCTTCTTTGTACATGTGCATGTGTGTAGAAATCATCCAGTATTTCAGGCACTTTGGTGTCCTGAGTTCTGGGACTGTTGTTATTTGGTCCCCTAATTCCATACTGTCTAGTACAATATGAATATCTAGGATGGGATGCTGCCAAGCTCCCCCTGCCCCAGAACTTGCCATAGGCCTCTAGGATGCTCTGAAGGTGGTCCCTTGTCAGGGCTAAGATAAAGCTATGGTCAGCCGGGTGTGGTGGGGCCATAGAGTGAATAGCCCTCTCTCCTATCTGCTATGGCCTTTCCTCAGTTCTTTCTTCTTTTTCCTTTTATTTTGGCCTTGCTTGCTCATTTCTTAAGCCTCTTGCTCCACACACAAGAGGTTCATCCATAATTTAATGAATTAATTCACAAAGATATGTTTTTATGACATCTGGGGGAGATAAAGACAAATGAGACAAGAAGTTCATCATCTAGAGTAGCAAAAGTACAACTACAGTTCAGGGAGACACATGCTATATGCAAGGTGTGCATGGGATGTCACGGACACACAGAGGAGTGAGGATCCCTCCATCTAGGAGACCATATAAAAGGATGAGGATGGCTTTGGATCCGGAGGGGATAATGCATGAAGTGAGTGCTAATGAAGGGCAAGAAAAAAGGCATCCTATTCACTCATTCATCAAATATCTATTTAGCACCTACTAAACACGTGGTGGTTGACTGGTTGCTGGAGAGATATCAGTAAAGAACAGGTGTAGTAGGGCCAGCCCAGACATGCAAACAGACAAATAAACAAATAGGAATGTGCTTTAAATTCTAAAATTATTCCATTCTTGCTCTAAAATACTCTGCTCTGTACTGGCAGGGGTGGAAGATGGAGAGTAAACTTGCCATTTAGAGTTTGCATTTCTTTCAATTCAAAACAGTCTTCTGGAGATGCACTGTCTCTTTCGGTACCTGATCAGCTTTTCAGAGCTTTTCTCCCCTTACCTTGTCTTTCCTTTCTTGCCATTATGCATGTGGGCACAGGGGGAATTTATTGAACTTACTGGAGTGAAGGAGAAGGTGAAAAGTGAGTCTAGTCTGAGGGGTGTCCCTTCTCTATTGACTCCTACTGACCTCAGCTCATCTCCCCTGCTTTCTAGGAATTAAATTTTGTCATCGCTTCATCTACTGTAGATACGACGTGTAGAATTTGATCTTGGCACAGAGTATGTGTGATGATCATGGCTTATGAGCTGGAGTATTTCCTTTTGCTAATAGGTGTCACCTTAGCTCTCACTGGGGATGTGCAACCTCTGAGGTCTAATTATGAACCTTCCAAATCATGACTCCTCTAGATTATGACTCCTTCACCCTTTGCTATGTGGACATTTCAATCCTTCACCTTAGCAAGCTCTGTCTTTACCCTCAGCCACCTTCCTTGCCCTCTTCCACCCTTTCCCCTTGGAGTATTAATTGAACTCTACGTTCCTTCTACATAACATGGAAGCCAGCGGAGATGTGGGGGGTGCCATTTTCCTTTCTTCTCTGCTCTACTGTCTTCCTATGATTCCCAATGATGATTGGGGCTCAGACCCCTTTGATTTTGGCTTTCTCTCAACCTACCTGATATTCCTATTTTCTTGACCCATTCTCCATGGCTGAGGGTACCAGGCAGCATGTTAATCCTAATCCCTTCCAAACTGGCTCCTTCTTCCAGCAAGAAGAGCTCTCTACTTCTTCCCTTCTATGGACAAGTGGGAGCCTCCTTCATATCATATCCTGAATTCTCTCTCTCTATGGCTTTTGGTAAACTTCTGTGTTAGATCTCTAAGCTTTCTTCTTGGTATATAAGAAGACACTTCTGTGAATTAGAAAAGTCTTTTTAACAGAATAAAGCCTGGCTTTTAAAATTATTGTGTCACACTGGCCTCAGAAACTTATTTTAGAGGGAAAAATCTGAACATTTTTTCCTTCCATTTCATTTCTACTATAGCAATTCTAATGTTCCCTCAAGCATTATATGCCTTAGAGTAAATAGAGGGGGGCTTACCTATAAGGAAGAAGAACAGCAGAGAGCATATTAACATATTTGCAAAATATTTCTCCCCAATCCAGGTGAGTTACTGTGTCTACTTTCACTGAGATTATATTTAGTCTAGGGAGACCAAACATATAAAATGATTCCTGATATTGATAAAAGCAATTAAGATAATACAAGAAATAACATAATAGAGCATGACTTTGTTTGGGTTTGAGATGGGAGTTTCCTTTAGGCTGCCTTTTGTGCTTTATTGTTATGGATTTTACTCTACATATGTTTAATATCCCACAATGATTGTTTTGTAAGCTTTTTATTTATTTTAATTTTCCCACATAGTTACCTTTCCTTTGCTCTTTATTCATTCCTGCTTTGTAGTGTTTCTGTCTGGGGTTATTTTCCTTATGCCTAAAGAAGTCCCTTTAGTATGTATTCCTTTGGGAGTTGGTCTGATGGTGATGAATTCTTTTGATTTTTGTTTCTCGGAAAAGTTTCCAGTGTTCATTTCCTCTGATTACAGATTTCCAGATTGTCAGGCATTTTCTTTTACTAGTTTAAATATGTCATTCCAGGGGTGCCTGGGTGGCTCAGTCAGTTAAGCAACTAATGACTCTTGATTTTGGCTCAGGTCATGATCTCAGAGTCATGAGATCGAGCCCTGTGTCAGACTGCATGCTGGGCATGGAGCCTGCTTAAGATTCTCTCCCTCTCCCTCTACTCCCCCCACCCCTCACTTGCTGGAAGGAAGGAAGGAAGGAAGGAAGGAAGGAAGGAAGGAAGGAAGGA
>NW_023270426.1:1771949-1824694 GCF_011800145.1 Mirounga leonina | reverse complement strand
GGAAGGAAGGAAGGAAGGAAGGAAGGAAGGAAGGAAGGAAGGAAGGAAGGAAGTAATTCCAGTGTTTTCTGGCTTCCACAATTTATGCTAAGAAGCCAGTTATATTTTCTTATGGTAACTGTATTTACCTCATGGTTTTTTGTTTTGATTTTTTTTTAAATTAAGACTTTACTTTTTCAGAGCAGTTTTTAGGTTCACAACAAAATTGAGATACAGAGATTTCCTGTATCTCCTATCCCCACACATACACAGCCTCCTCCACTATCAACATCTCCCACCAAACTGGTGCATTTGTTAAAGTTGGTGAACCTACATTGACACATCATTATCACGCATAGTTCATAGTGCAATTATGATTCACGCTTGGTGTTGTCCAGTTTATAGGTTTGAACAAATTTATAATGTTGTGTATCTACCATGATAGCATCACACAGAGCATTTTCACTGACTTAAAAATCCTCTGTGCTCTATCTATTCACCTCTCCCTTCAAATCCCTGATGGCTAATGATATCGTTACCCTCTCCATACTTTTGCCTTTTTCAGAATATCATACATTTGGAATCTTACAGTAATGGAGGATTTTCAGATTGCCTTCTTTAACGTAGTAATATGTATTTAGGGTTCTTCCATGTCTTTTTGTGGCTCAATAGCTCACTAGTACTCTACTGTCTAGATGTACCACTGTTTATTAATCCATTCACCTGCTGAAGGACATCTTGGTTGCTTCCAAGTTTTGGCAATTATGAATAAAGCTGTGGTAAACATCAGTGTGAGGATTTTTGTGTGGATGTAAGTTTTTAACTCGTTTGGGTAAATATCAAGGAGCATGACTACTGAATGTGTTTCGTTTTGTAAGAAATCACCAAAATACCCTCCAGTGTGGTTGTACCTTTTTGTATTCCTGTCAGCAGTGAATGAGAGTTCCTTGCTTTGCCGCTTTACCAACATTTGGTGTTGACAGTGTTCTGGATTTTGACTTTTCTAATAGGTGTGTAGTGGTATCTCATTGTTATTTTAATTTTTATTTCCCTGGTGACATATGATGTGGAACATATTTTCATATATTTATTTGGAATCTGTATGTCTTCTTTAGTGAGATGTCTGTTACGGTCTGGGGCCCATTTTTTAATCTGGTGGTTTGCTTTCTTATTATTGAGTTTTAAGTGTTGTTTATTTCAGAAATAGCCCTTTATGAGATGTGTCTTTTACAGATATTTTCTTTCAGTCTGTGGCTTGTCTTTTCATTGTCTTGACATTGTCTCTCACAGAGCAGAAATTTTTAATTTCAAAGAAGTCCAGCTTTTCAAGTATTTCTTTCATGGATCACGCCTTTGGCATTCGTCTAAATAGTCATTGCCCTATGCAAAGTCATCTAGGGTTTCTCCTATGTTACCTCCCAGGAGTTTTATAATTTTGCATTTTATGAAATTTTAGACTCTAAAACTTGTTCTCCATAGCAGCTGCAACATTTTGCATTTCCAACAACATGGCATAAGATTTTCAATTTTTCCACATCCTTGTCAACACTTGTTATTTTTCTGCAGCCCCCATCTTTATTCAGATATAATTGACACATAACATTGTGTAAGTTTAACTTGTACAATAGGTTGACTTAATACACTTGTGAATTGCATAACAATTATCACTGTAACATTAACGAACACCTCCATCATGTTGCACAATTACTATTTCATATAGTGAGAACATTTAAGATCTAAACTCTTAACAGCTTTCAAGTGTATAACCCATTATTGTTAACTATAATCACAGTGCTGTGCATTAGATCCCCACAGCTTGCTCCTCTTCTAACTGGAAGTTTGTACTCTTTGACCAACATCTCTTCATTTCCCCTTACCCCCGTCATTCCCTGTTTACTATCATTCTACTCTGCTTCTCTGAGTTTGATTTCTATTAGATTCCACATATAAGTGAGATCATACAGTATTTGTTTTTCTCTGTGTGACTTACTTCATTTAGCACAATGCCCTCAACCCATCCATGTCATAAATGGCAAGATTTCCTTCTTTCACATGGCTGAATAATATTCCATCGTATACGATGGAATATTGTGTATATATATACATATATATATATATATCACATCTTCCTTATCCATTCATCCACCAGTGAATACTTAGGTTGTCTCCGTGTCTTTGCTATTGTGAATAATGTAATAAACATGGGGGTGCAGATGTCTCTTTGATATCCTGTTTTTATTTCCTTTGGATATATATCAGAAGTTGGATTGCTGGATCACATGGTAGTTCTATTTTTAACTTTTTGAGGAACCTCCATATGTTTGCTGTGGTGGCTGTAACAATTTACACTCTAATGGGTAGTGTGTGAGGGTTCCCTTTATTCCATATCCTCACTGATGTTTTAGTCATCCTGCAATTGGCACTAACTTTTTGATGATAGCTATTCTAACAGGTGTGAAGTGCTATCTCATCATGGTTTGATTTGCATTTCTCTGATCATTAGTGAAGTTAAGTGCATATTTTCATGTACCTGTTGGCTATCTGTATGTCTTACTTAGAAGCATGACTATTTAGATCCTCTGCCCATTTTTAAATTGGATTGTTATTTTTTTTTTGTTAAGTTATATGAGTTCTTTATATATTTTGGATATGAATCCCTTATTAGATATAACATGGTTTACAAATATTTTCTCCCATTTTGTAGGTTGCCTTTTCTTTTTGTTGATTATTTCTTTTGCTATGCAGAAGCTTCTTAGTTTGATGTAGTGACATTTTTGCTTTTGTTGCTTGTGCTTTTGGTGTCATATCTGGGAAATTGCTGTCAAGACTCATGTCAAAGAGTTTTTCCTTTATGTTTTCTTAAAGGAATTGACAGTTTCAGGGCTGATGTTTAAGTCTTTAATTCATTTTGAGTTAATTTTTGTGAGCGGTGATAGGGCCCCCATTTTGTTTTTCTGCATGTGGTTATACAGTTCCCCCAGTGCCATTTATTGAAGAGACTGTCCTTTCTCTATTGAGTATTCTTGGCTCCCTTGTCAAATATTAATTACAAAGACTTCATTTCTGATTTGGAGGCCTTTTATTTTTCTGTCTTGACAGATTGCTGTGGCTATGACTTTCAGTCTATATTGAATTGGAGTGGTGGGAGTGGGCTCCCTTGTCTTGCTTCTGTTCTTAGAGGAAAAGCTTTCAGTCTTTCACCATTGAACATGATATTAGCTGTGGGCTTGTCATACATGGCCTTTATTATGTTGAGGTATATTCTTTCTACACACAATCTATTGAGGGTTTTAATCATGAAAGGATGTTTTATTTTGTCAAATGCTTTTCCTGTATTTATTGAGATAATCATACAATGTTTATCTTTCATATTATTGGTGTGGTGTATCACATTTATTGAAGTGTATCTCGAACCATCCTTGCATCCCAGGGTTAAATCCTACTTGATTGTGGTATATGAGCCTTTTCATGTGCTGTTGAATTTGGTTTATTAGTATTTTGTTGAGAGTTTTTGCATCTGTATTCATCATTGATATTGGTCTGCAGTTTTCTTGTAGTGTCCTTTTCTGACTTTGGTGTCAGGGTAATGCTGGCTTCATAAAATAAGTTTGGGAGTATTCCCTCCTCTTCAGTTTTTTGGAACAGGTTGAGAAGGAAGGAATTTTTTCTCTTATTTACTTATTTATTTATTTCTGTAATATTTCTGTACCATACAAGATTTTCTCCAATCCACTATCACCCCAATATCCAATATTCCCTGTGCTGTACTATTATTTTATTTTAAAAAAGATTTTATTTATTTATTTTGACAGAGAGAGAGGGAACACAAGCAGGGAGAGTGGGAGAGGAAGAAGCAGGCTTCCTGCTAAGCAGGGAGCCCGATGTGGGGCTGTACTATTATTTTTTAAGTTAATTTTTAAAAGAACTGATTTTAAGTGGACTCACAAAATTCTACTTGACAGTTCTGAAATCACTCATTTGTAACACTTAAGTCAAATAAATAAAAATAAAATTTGTGTATGATCTAAAATGACCTTGTGTGCCTCCACAGGAATTCATATCAGACCTCTCTTCTCCATTTGCTCAGTAACATCTCCTAGTTGCTGTAAAAGTACCTTAATCCTAACTCAAAGCTCAGGCTCCACTAATTTCAACCATCCTCAAACTGTCCCAGTTCCCCTTATCTTAGTCAATAACATCGCCCTCCCACAGCTACTCAAGCTGGAAACCCAGGGATCACCCACGCCTAGCTGCCCCAACCTTGGCCTTCACTATATCTAACTCATCATCAAGTCTTGTCAGTTTTACCTCCTAAAAATTTACCTCTTGAAACCATTCTAGTCTGAAAAAACATTGAGTCCAACCCCGCTGCAATTGCTTCCTGACCAGTGTTTAGCGATGTTTTAGTCATCCTGCAATTGGCACTAACTCTTGCAACCAGAGTGCTCATTTCAAAGAACATAATTGTTAGTAAGACCCTCCTGCACCTCTAGCCCAGTTTCACCTGGGGCTCTTCCTACTGGCCTCTTTCTATCCCCATTCTGCCTCACACTGATCAGCCACAGGGCATTTTCACATGTTGATTCTTCTCCCTTCTAACCTCTTCTCTCCTTTATGCTTGTTGTAGCCCATTTGCTTTCTGCTCCTTTTTTGGGTGTTACTCAGTTAGTACCTCCTCAGGGAAAATTTTTTTTTTTAAATTGGAGTATAGTTGACATATAATATTATATTAGTTTCGTGTGTACAATATAGTGAATTGACGATTATATACAATATGAAATGCTCACCATGATAAGCATAGTTACCATCTGTCAACATACAAAGATATTACAATATTATTGACTATATTCCCTGTGCTTTACTTTTTACTTTTTTTCATCTCCATGATTTATTTATTTTATAACTGGAAGTTTGTACCTCTTAATTCCCTTCACCCACTTCACTCACCTTCCTACTCCCCTCCCATCTGGCAACTAACTTCAACAACTAGGTTGAATTCACTTATTTTCACTTCTACTGCCTCAACTCTATCTCATTGCACTTACTAAAGCATGGCACAATTTTCTGTGTATTTGTGTGATCTCTGGGTTAATGTTTGACTTCTTCATTAGACTTTAGGGCAGAAACGGTGTTTCTCTCTCTTGTAAAACCAGTGCCTCCCATGGTTCCTGGCACAAAGGATGGCCTCAGTAAATATTTTCTGAATAAATGGATGAGTTCATAGTGGGTTGTAAGGCTGGAGCACAAGGAGGAGACATAGGCTGCAGTTTTTGCCAAGGGAATAAATTCATTGGAAATATTGTTTAAAAAAGTTTTTCCCCCCCAAAAACAGGTTACATAAATGAGGAACTGGTTGGGAAGCTTTCCTCAGCACCTCTTTAAAGATGGATTGAGACAGAACCAAACATTGAGTTTGACAGATATTTCAAAGAAAAGAGGAAGGAAAGCAGAAATAAAAAGATATTGATCAACAAAAGCAATGTTGAGAAATTAAGAGGAAGCCTGCAGGGAGAGCTGAGAAATAGATTAGAAGTAGAGTCTAGTAGTAACACTGGGTTTATCTGATCTGAGGTGTCATAAAACAAAACAAAACAAAACAAAACAAAACAAAACAAAAAAACAACCAATTGCCCTTAATGTCCCACTGTGCAGATCAGAGCAAGAGTAAATGGGTTGGAATGGCACCCAGGGAGTTCTGTTTGATAAAGGAAGTTCTTCTTGTCTTTATGGATGATTGCATCATGGAACTGACCAACAGGGAGGCTGATGACTCTTACTTGGAGATCCTTTAGGAATGAAAGAGACAGCCACTTATCTGGAACAAAGGCAGGTGATAAACTTATCTTACTCTTAACTCCTTTGTGTTTTTGTAATTAATGGCTTTTTCACTAAGGAATTTTTCCCCACCTTTTCTGCTGGAATCTGCTCAGAGAGACAAGAGTTTTATCTGAGAATAAAGGACATGTGGTAAAGGACCTGCTCAACTATTTCTATTTTAAAAGAGAAATAAAAGTCTTTCAACTGTAGGGGCCCCTTTAGCTGCCATCCTATCTCTCTTCTCTTCTTGCCAGGCGAAGCTCTTCAAAGATTTGTCTATGTTTGTTGACCTCACTTCTCCATTTATTCCTCTGACTCCTTCCCTCCCCTCTTCTCTGTAGCACTTACAAATGCTACTAATGACATCCTCATTAGTGTACTCAAAAAAGTGTACTTTTCCCCCTTATCTTACTAAAACCATTTTTTATTTTAATTTTTAAAAATATATTCTTTTTTTTTTCTTAACATATATTGCATTATTTGTTTCAGAGGTACAGATCTGAGATTCAACAGTCTTGCACAATTCACAGCGCTTACCAGAGCACATACCCTCCCCAGTGTCTATCACCCAGTCACCCCATCCCTCCCACCCCACCCCCCACTCCAGCAACCCTCAGTTTGTTTCATGAGATTAAGAATTCCTCATATCAGTGAGGTCATATGATACATGTCTTTCTCTGTTTGACTTATTTCGCTCAGCATAATACCCTCCAGTTCCATCCACGTGGTTGCAAATGGCAAGATCTCATTCCTTTTGATGGCTGCATAATATTCCATTGTGTATATATATATATATATATATATATTTGGAGGGGTAGACGAACCATGAGAGACGATGGACTCTGAAAAACAAACAGGGTTCTAGAGGGGAGGGGGATGGGAGGATGGGTTGGCCTGGTGGTGGGTATTGAGGAGGGCACATTCTGCATGGAGCACTGGGTGTTGTGCACAAACAATGAATCATGGAATACTTCATCTAAAACTAATGATGTAATGTATGGGGATTAACATAAGAATAAAAAAAATAAAAATATATTTTTTTTAAAGATTTTTAAAATTTATTTATTTGACAGAGAGAGAGACAGCTAGAGAGTGAACACAAGCAGGGGGAGTGGGAGAGGGAGAAGCAGGCTTCCCGCTGAGCAGGGAGCCCGATGCGGGGCTCGATCCCAGGACTCTGGGATCATGACCGGAGCCGAAGGCGGACGCTCAACGACTGAGCCACCCAGGCTCCCCTAAAAATATATTATTTTTAACTAATCTCTATACCCAACATGGGGCTCAAACCCACAACCCTGAGATCAGATGTCACATGCTCCACCAACAGAGTCAGTGAGGCACCCCCTTATCTTACTAAAACTTTAAAGAGCAAACAGGACTTGACCATACCCTCTTTCTGAAATACTCTTTTCTTCAGATTTTTCTGTTGCTATTTTTTGGTGGTAAAATATATATAGCATAAAATTTGCCATTTTAACCATTTTAAGTGTACAATTTCATGACATTAATTATACCACAATGTTGTTCAACCATCACCACTCTCTGTTTAATTATTTTCACAATGTTGGTCAACCATTACCATGGTCTCTTTCCAAAATTCTTTATCACTCCAAACAGAAGCTCTGTACTTTAAGCATTAACTCCTCATCTTTTCTTGCATTTTGTAACACCATACTCTTCTAGATCTCTTGCCCCTTCCCCCCTTTCTCTCTTTCTCTCTCTCCCCACCCTTCTCAGGCTACTTTGTGGGTGTTTTTTCCTTTGACCATTGTTAAAATCTGCACTCCTTGCATACTGTCTTTAGACTCTTGCCTCTCCTTAATGATATACATTTTCTTTGGTAAATATAAATTTATCTTGCAGCTTTAAGGAGCATCTAAATCTCACATTTCTTTCCTGAACCCTTTCATAAACATAAAGGTTTATGTTATTTTTACTTTGTTCATGCTCCTTAGGCCCATTCAGTTTGCCTCATTATTAGTGAGGAGCTAAACAAATTGAAATAGCCTGGATTTATGATCAGTGTTTACTACAAAACGGTAAGATCTTTGAAGACTGGAAAGCACATCTTGTTCAGTGTATTACTCCAGGACCTCCCTCAGTGAGGCCCAGTGAGACTCTTATGTATCTGCATAAGGAGGTATGGGAAGCAAAATGGAATTTTCCTAGTGTGTGGAGCTGGAATTAAAAAAAATTATTATTGAAATATAATTGATATACCATGTTATATTGGTTTCAGGTGTACAACATAGTAATTCAGCAATTCTATTCATTATGCTATGCTCACCAAGATAAGTGTAGTCACCATCTGTGACCTTGCAAAGTTATTACAGTGTTATTGACTATATTCCCTATGCTGTACTTTTCATCCCTATGGCTTATTTATTTTATAACTGGAAGTTTGTATGTTTCAGTCCCCTTCATCTATTTTGCCCATCTCCTTCCCTCTCCCCTCTGGCAACCACCATTGTGTTCTCTGTATTTATGAGTCTGTGTCTGTTTTTGTTTATTTATTTGTTCATTTGTTTCGTTTCTTAGATTCCACATACAAGTGAAATGATATGGTATTTGTCTTCTCTGTCTGACTTCTTTCACTAAGCATAATACCCTCTAGGTCCATCCG
Organism: Mirounga leonina; assembly: GCF_011800145.1. Lineage (NCBI taxonomy): Eukaryota > Metazoa > Chordata > Mammalia > Carnivora > Phocidae > Mirounga > Mirounga leonina. The sequence continues at coordinate 1,816,275 of NW_023270426.1, read as the reverse complement.
TGTTGTTGTAAATGGCAAGATCTCACTCTTTTTTATGGCTAATATTTGATATGGCTAATATTGTAAATATACAATATTATATATATTATATATATTTAGTATATTCCATTATATATGTGTGTGTGTGTGTGTATACAGACACACACTCATCATCTTTGTCCATTCATCTACTGATGAACACTTAGGGTGTTCCATATCTTGGCTATTATAAATAATGCTGTAATAAGTATAGAGGTGCATATATCTTTTTGAATTAGTGTTTTTGTTTTCTTTGGGTAAATACTCTTTGGTAGTGGAGTTACTGGGTTGTATGGCAGTTCTATTTTTAATTTTTTAAGTAAACTCTGTACTGTTTTCCAATGCGTATGCACCAATTTACATTACTACCAACAGTGCAAGAGGGTTCCCTTTTCTCTACATCCTCACCAACACTTGTCATTTCTTGTCTTTTTGATATTAGCAATTCTGACAGGTGTGAGGTCATATGTTATTGTGGTTTTGATTTGCATTTTCCTGATGATTAGTGTTATTAAACATCTTTGTTTGTCTGTTGATTGTCTTCTTCAGAAAAATGTCTATCCTGATACCCTTCCAATTTTTTAAATCAGATTTTTTGTTTTGTTTTGTTTTATTTTGCTTTGGTATTGAGTTGTATGAGTTCTTTCTGTATTTTGGATATTAACCCCATATCAGGTATATCATTTGCAGATATATTTTCCCATTCATTAGGTTACCTTTTTGTTTTGTTGATGGTTTCCTTTGCTGTGCAAAAGCTTTTTATTTTTTGTGTAGTTCCACTTGTTTATTTTTGCTTTTGTTTCCCTTGTTTGAGGAGGCATATCTATAAATATACTGGTAAGGGTGATGTCCAAGAGATTATTGTCTATGTTTTCTTTTAGGAGTTTTATGTGAGATGTGAACACATCTCACAATTAGGTCTTTAATCCATTTTGACTTTATTTTTGTGTGTGGTGTAAGAAAATGGTCCAGTTTCATTCTTTTGTATCTAACTGTCCAATTTTCCCAACATAATTTATTGAAGAGACTGTTTTTTCCCCATTGTATATTCTTGCCTCTTTTGTCCTATATTAATTGACTTTCTGCATTTGTTTCTAGTAATTAGATGAACCGCTACTTTTCATAGGCTTGAAGGAATGGCCTATGTAGGAACATTCCCTGTGTAGACTGTGTGTGCTTGGCAGCTTTGGCTGGATGGCTGGAGCTCTAGTGGGCATAGGCTGGGAATCCTAGGTACTTTTGCTGAGGCTGCCTTGGTGAGATATCTGGAGCTGACGTGGGCATGGTTTGGGAGGTCTGGAGGTGCTCTCTGCAGAGGGCAGCCTGGCAGCACAACTGAAGGTAAAGCAGGTACATGCTGAGGTGGGGTGTCCTGAGGTGCTCTTTGCAGGGGTTGCTCTGGTCAGTCATCTGGAAATGAAGTGGGTTCTGGTCTCATGTGTCCCAGGATGCTTTGTGCCTGTGTCTCCTTTGCAAGATGCTGGAGCTGTAATGGGCACTGTGTGGGAGTGTTCTGGTGTGTGCTGTACTGGGTTGCCTTGTTGGGACTGCTGTAGCTCCAGCAGGTATGGGTGTGATGGTTCTCCTTGGGGGGATTGCTGAGACTGAAGTGGGCTAGCAGCTGGGGCTCCCTAAGGCAGCCAGCTGGCCAGAGTACCCTTCCCTGGAGCAGGAGTTTTTAACTCAGGGGGTCCGATTCCAAAATTTCTAGTTTATCTTCCCCCAAAATCAATTACAGTCGACCCTTGAACAGGTTTGAGCTGCATGGGTCCACTTATATGCAGATTTTTTTTTTTTCAGTAAATACAATTCTGTAACTGTATTTTCTCTTCCTTATGATTTCCTTAATAAGATTTTCTTTTCTTTTCTTTTTTTAAAGATTTTATTTATTTATTTGACAGAGAAAGACACAGCGAGAGAGGGAACACAAACGGGGAGTGGGAGAGGGAGAAGCAGATTCCCTGCCGAGCAGGGAGCCCGATGCGGGACTCGATTCCGGGACTCCAGGATCATGACCTGAGCCGAAGGCAGTCGCTTAACCAACTGAGCCACCCAGGCGCCCAGATTTTCTTTTCTTTAGCTTACTTTATCATAAGAATACAGTATATAATACAAATAGCATACAAAATATGTGTTAATATATTGTTTATGTTACCGGTAAGGCTTCCAGTTAACAGTAGGCTATTAGTGGTTGAATTTTTGGGAGGTCAAAAGTTATTCATGGATTTTTGGCTGTTGGAGGGGGGTTGGTGCCCTTTACTCCTGTATTGTTCAAGGGCCAAGCATATTATTAAGTAACTTTTATTTAAAATAATTTTAGGGGCGCCTGGGGGGCTCAGTTGGTTAGGCAGCTGCCTTCGGCTCAGGTCCCATGATCCCAGGGTCCTGGGACTGAGTCCAGCATCAGGCTTCCTGCTCAGTGAAGAGCCTGCTTCTCCCTCTCTCTCTTCCTGCTTCTCTGCCTACTTGTGCTCTCTCTCTATCTCTCTGTCAAATAAATAAATAAAATCTTAAAAAAAAATAAATTTAAATTTAAGAGCATTGGAATATGTGCCATCCACAAAAAACCGCTTTGTTTTCTTAGAGAGCTTTACATAGCTCATGATTTGTGAGTGATTCACTAAGGGATGTAACCTGACTGCTTATCTTTCTCTCCAACGGGACTGTAAACTCCTCAAGGATAAGGAGAGTGCTTTCCTTCTACCCCCATTTTATTGAGATATAATTAACAAAGTTTGTGGTTTTTTCCCTTCACTTTTGTAATTGCAATTCCCTATACTTGGAATTTGTTTCCCCCTTTGCTTACTTTTATATTCATATTCTCTAAATTATTTGTTTAATCTCTACACCCAGTGTAGGGCTCAGACTCACAACCCCAAGATCAAGAGCCAAAGGCTCTTCCTACTGAGCCAGTCAGGCATCCCAACTTTTATTCATATTCTTAAAGTCTCTTCTTAGAGGTCACTTCCTCCAGGAAGCTGGTTAGGAGCTCCTCCTAACTTCTCTTGATGTGTTGTCATTGTCATTCCTCCCCGCCCCCAGCACTGTTCCCTAAATTCTGTCATTGATTGAGATTGTGGATTTCCAGGCCCAATGTATAGCAGGCAATCATTAACTATTTGATCCAACAGCGATGACTGTCATTGAATGAAGTTATAAACAAGTGCTGAGGATGTCGAAGTATCTTTGTGCTAACAGATGTGTACTAGAGGTTAGGTTGATTCTGCCAGGCTCTTGCTTTCTGTGTGTGTGATGTCAAAACACTTTACATTTTATTGAGAAATAGTAAAAGTAATGACAAGGCTTTTATGGACAATTAACTGGGAGCTTTAAAACCTATTTGAGACTCAGCCTGATGGGTATATTAGCTTAATTGGTGTTTATTGATTTAAGATAAAATCCAATGTAACATTGTTTAAATTGAAGTTCTGCCTTTTTTTTTTTATTTAAAAAAAAATAAAGAAAGAAATAGCTCCTCTGGGGGCACCTGGGCAACTCAGTCGTTAAGTGTCTGCCTTCGGCTCAGGTCATGATCTGGGGTCCTGGGATGGAGCCCCACATCAGGCACCTGCTCCGCGGGAAGCCTGCTTCTCCCTCTCCTGCTCCCCCTGCTTGTGTTCCCTCTCTCACTGTGTCTCTCTCTGTCAAATAAATAAATAAAGTCTTTAAAAAAAAAAAAAGAAATAGCTCCTCTGAAACAGTTGCTTCGGCTCAGTTATTTATAGAGAGTGCAACTTTTCTGGGTCCTCTTGCTCTGTAAACACGGGAAGGAGGCTGTAACGGCCTATTCTGGTGCTGTCTGTGTTCCAGGCACTTTGGATGATGTGCATTGGCTTTGAAGTAGATAGTCTTGATGCATTTCATGGAAAGGAGTCTTGCTGAAGAAGAGCCAGCTACACTGAGCAGGGTACCAAAGGGCAGTGTGATGTTATACATTTCTACAACATCCCATACTCGGGAAATGCTTCCAAGCCCTTGTTTATAGGAGTTCCATAAAGAAGGGCTTGGAAATATTTCTTAACAAAACCCCATGGTATGTGTGTGTGTATATGAATATATATACCCATATACACACACACACACACACACAAATACGTGTGTGTGTGTGTAAAATATTTTATTTTATAGTCGTAAGACCTCAGCTTTCAGTTTCTTCATATTTACAGTGACCCTAAGATCTTGGCATCTGGAGATATTTCAAATATGCTTCATGTCTAAAAAATGTATTGTTTGAATTCCTTTTTATGAGACTAATTCTAAAAAAAAAAAAGAATCTTAAAAACCAGATATCAATCTTGGGAAAATATCTACAAATCAGTTAAAAAAAAAAAAGGGAAAATGGGCAAAGTATGTGAATAATTTCCAGTGCAAGCACAGTAAATGCTAATGCACATGATAAAGCTCACTTACACTTATAAGGTAATTGCAGATTAAGATAATTGCAAGTAAGATAAAATTGAATTGGGAAAGATGAAAGAGATGTAAAGGTATAAAAATTAAAGATAATTTCCAGTGTTGGCATGAATAGTGGCATGGTTTTTGAGTGCTTACTATGTTCTAGATGCTGTATTTAGTTCTTTACTGTTACCAATACACGAGTCACTATGGAAAACATTTGTGGTAGATAGTATTGTCAACTCACATTTTACAAATGAGGAACCTGGCAGAACGAAGATGTAGAATTGTCCAAGGACCTACGGCTAGCTAGAGACAAGGCCAAAGAGTTTGATAACGTGACCAGGATCCACATTGTTTTGTGAACTGTTATTTGGTGAGAGCATGTTGCCACAAATGCCTACTTGGGTTGAATGTTGGTGTAAATATTGTGGAAATCAAAACTGATCTCATTTTGGGCTCTGAAAGCTCTGCTTTGGCTCTGCAGCTGATGATCACATCTGCTTTTCTTGCTTAGGAAGCTTCCTTATATCTTCTCCCATATACTTTATCCTTTTTGTTGCCCTAAATATTCTTGCTACCACTCCATCTTACAATGTAATGCCTTGTGTCAACATACATCTGTCCAAGAATCCACTTACCTAGGTCCTCATCTTTGTTAACTGTCATGTTTCAAATCAGTTTTATCTTAGGATGCCATTCTGTCTTCAGCTCAATTATACATAGGATGTGTAAGTCTAAAAAAACATGATTACTGTGCAGATACAAAACCATAAGCAATTTTGTTGCATTTAATCAGTCATTTAAATTCACTGTGAATTATCTGCTCAAGAGGCACCAAGAAATGAGAGTCTTTGAGAAGAGTATGCATCTCAGTGATAGAGGAAGAAGATGGATTCAATAAGTTTGGTGGGTGTCTTGGAAAAGTTGTCCCTGGATCTGGGATGTGAGGAAGAGTCTGGGCATTCATGTACCACAAAGAGCACTGGGTCTCCAATATCAGATATTGGGCCTCCAATATCAGAGCAGGAAGAGACAAGGCCCCCAGTAGGCTGAAATGACCACCATCAGGAGAGATGGGATTGTCCAAAAGTCATACTTAATGATTATGCCCAGAGTCAGCTCTGGCCTAGAGGATCCCATGGGGCGGATAACTCAGAAAAAGGAGTAGTCCTTGCTTGGGGTGACAGGTTTGCAATGTCTCCCTATGTAAACATCTCCATTAGATAGTTTTAACCATCAAGAGTGGTATTCTTTGACTTGCCTTGCTCCTCTGCACCCGAGCTGCTTCTTAGACAGAATATACCTTAAGTTGTGGGTCATTCCCTGCTTCTTGGCCCCCATCTTTCTGACTCAAGAAGATGTATCCTATGCCTTTTCAAGCTATGCATTCTCCCATCCCATCATGCTGGTGTATACCACCTTGCTTAGGAATATCCCTCCCGCTTACACCTGGAGAATTACTGCTCTAGATAAAGAGAAAGAGCTTAGGAAACATATGACATGATCTATTTTGCCAAATCAGGAACTTCCAAAACTTAAAACAAAACAAAACAGATTTATCTGGAGTGAGTGCGTGCTCTTCCATATCAAGCTGCTCGAGGCCTGAGAGACAGATGCATACTGGTCTGATCTCCTTCTCTTCAGCCTCCCACCAGGCGTCTGGCACTCTCATTCCTGTGAGTGCAGTTCTGTGGCATGAATGACAATGTAGCCCTGCTACTTCATTTCTAGATCTCTGAACAGTGCTGAAGAATAGTCTCATGGGCTGTGCTTACTTGAATAAGGACAAGCCTTAATTTATAATGGTTATGTTAAATTTACTTAACTTTACCATGGAGATAATTCAAGGTAAGAAGCATTTTGAGTTATTCACTAAGGCAGTTTAGTTAGCTGTAGCTCCAGAAACGCATACTCCTGTTTAACTCTGTAGTCCATTGAGACGCATTTATCTAGGGAGAGAGAAAGTAGGCACGTGCTTGAGCATTCTGGAGAAAAGCAGCCTCTGTACATTGAAAGCAATGCAACAAAAAGATTGTTTTGGGGAAGTAAGGCAAAATCTGATCGAGTAAATGTAGGGCTTTGTTAGAAAATGGAATAGTAATTAATTAGAAAGATCCAGCAATAGTAATTAATAAATAAACTATCTGACTCAAATTCAAAATATGCGGACTTTGGCAAATTAAAGTAGTTGAAATATAGACCCCCTCCCCCAAAGCTATTATTATAGTAAAATTAAGGAAGAATGTTCTGGGGCCCCTGGGTAGCTCAGTTGGTTAAATGCTCAACTCTTGGTTTCAGTTCAGGTCATGATCACATGGGTCATGAGATCAAGCCCCTGGTGGGCTCCACGCTCAGTGGGGATTCTGCTCGAGATTCTTTCCCTTTGCCCCTGCTCTCTCTCTCTCTAAAATAAATACATAAATCTTAAAAAAAAAGAAAGAGAATGTTCTTCACCTGTAATTCTGGTTCACTTGATCATTGAAATGATCTCATTATTTTATTTATTTATTTTTTTAAAGTAGGCTCCACACCCAGCATGGAGCCCAACACAGGGCTTGCACTCATGACCCTGAGATTAAGACCTGAGCTGAGATCATGAGTCAGATGTTTAACTGACTGAGCCACCCCATAACCCCAATCTCATGATGGTTTTAAGTTGTATCTCCAATCACTACTTGATCTGGTTTTTATGTATGTTTATTTTTTCCAGACTGTGCCCTCTTTTGAGAATTGTCTGTATCCTTTGCCCATGTACCTAGGGAAGCCTTGTTTTTTTTTTTTTTTTCTCTCTTCAGTTAATCATCTTCTTTACAATATGTTTTGGTCTGTATTTCGTCATCTAACACACTATCCAGCACATTATAAGTGTTCAGTAAATACTGATTTACTGAAAAAAAGAGGATGTGTTGTATATTTAGAACCTTTCCCTTTGTATTACTGATTTATTTTCTCTGGCACATGAATTAACTGATATGCTTGTCACTTTAAAATATATTCCAGTTCTATTTTCATACCAGCAGAACATTTTCTTAGGAATTTTTATTTTTCCAATTCTAAAGCTTTCCATGATTAGTATAAATGCAGAAGAAATTTAAAATATTCTATAAGGCTGAGATCTTTCAGAAAGAAGGCAGACATGTCTGAATTGGGAATGCTCCTCTCTGCTGATAATAGCTCTCTGCTTGTCATGGGATGCAGGTTGTTATGGTGAAGGGGAGGTACTTGAAGTTGGAAAGGAATGTAATATGTTAATAACAGAAAAGGTTTTAAAAATGATACGTAATTTGTCAAAGTATTCTTTAAAATGGGTTTGATTCATTGAATTGCCTGTTGGCTTTATAGGGGCAATAAAATCTCCCAAGTTATTGCAAGATGAATTAATCCTTTGTCATTTTAATGCTTTATTAGCAGTGTTAGGGACCATGATTAATGAAGGACATCTTGTAGGAACATATTGCACCCACTCCATGTTGAGCTCATGTCTAGTATCAAGGCCTCTGAAGGATTAGATTTTTTGGCGCTGAAACACTGCTGAACCATCTTCCTGAGCCTAGACCATCATGATTACTACTAGACCATCCCCAAGGTTGGCCTTTCCTGCTTTCAGATGGTCTTCTCTACCACCTTTCTTTTCTCCCACATGCACATTTTCTGATTTTACTCTTAATTCAGCCTCATGCCTCTGAATGTCTGATAAACTAGAGAAGCTGAAGTAGGAGCCCTATAAAACTTTAGTCTTCTCTCTTGCATAAGCCCTAATGACTTATACACACACTTTATTTATTTTATTTTATTTTTTTAAAGGTTATTTATTTATTTATTTGAGAGAGAGAGAGAAAGAGAGGGAGAATACAGAAGGAGAAGCAGAGAGCCCAATGCGGGACTCCATCCCATGTCCCCAGGATCATGACCTGAGCCGAAGGCAGAAGATTAACCAGTTGAGCCACCCAGGCACCCCTTATACACATACTTTATGGATGAACCTCAACCTCACTACCTTTGCTATTGATGATTAGTTCATGTACTGACAAAGGAGTAAAGCCTGACGATGGTGGTGTTGAGTGGAAGGGAAGCTGGCAGCTTGAGATGAATTGGCATCATCTGTTCCTTCCTTCATTTTTTTTTTTTTTGCCCTTCTATTCAATACATTTTTGAGGACTGATCATATTATAGGCACAGTGCTAGAAGACTAAGTCCTCATGGAGCTTAGAGGTTAGTAAGGAGGCAGGCATAGTTATAATGAAACAATCACACAAATAAGGAAGTAATTGCACTGTTGGTGGATGCTATCATGGAAGCAGTACAAAGCATGGAGAGCCTATAATAGGGACAATGCCTGAGTTTAGGGGAAGCTTGACTGGAGATCTCACACTTGATCTGAATGTGAAGGCTGAATCATGTTAACTAAGTAACAGGGGGAAGGAGAAGAAAGAATAAATGCACTTTTTTAGGTAAACAAGAGAAAACGGTCATTGTAGTTCAGTTTTTGTCCCAGAGATGCTGAAAAGTTTTCCCTCTTCTCTTTGGGAACTGCTTATATTCCCGGCACTGGGAGTGCTGAGGTGACCTCTCATGCTCCTTCAGGTTTCTTTGTGTTAATGTGCCATTACCGATGGCTATTGGCACCTGTCTCTTCTGTGAGATGCTGTGCCATTGGGCAAATCTGAATAGTTCTTGCGAAGTACAACCAACTTTTCAGTAACCAAGTCTTGGTTTTACTCCCCTATTCTTATCCTGGGTCTTCCTGAGACTGTGGGGCTGCCTAGATCCTTGGTCCTGGTCTACTGTGAAGCCAGTGGCTGGGAGAACATGGAGGGGTACAAGTGCAGGGCAGGACTGGGTGAAATGTTAACCACAAGCATAGTGGTCTAGGAGGGAGATGGGTTTGACTCATAATCCCGCTATGCCAGCTTTACTAATGATTCCAAGTTTTGCCAGAAGGATTCAAAACATTCATAGATGGTGTCAACTATACTCAAATGAAAAAAAAAAAATAACAGAGGAATGTGAAATACTTAGGACAGCAGCCTCAGAACGACATGGACATAGGAAGGTTGGGTAAATACTGAACTAATGCATGCTCTCTCTCTCTCTCTCTCTCTCTCTCACACACACACACACACACACACACGGAATGAAGGGTTTACACTAAGGTAGATATACGTGTAGACAAAGGCAGAGACTGATAAATGGTGGCATTGTTTGCAGATCGAATGTGGCTTGTAGTGGCTGTTGTCAGCACCAGGAGAACTGGGATAGTGTTTCGTCTTTCGTTCAGAGCAATAGTGAGCTAGCTCAGCCTATGACCTGCCTTTTCAGGATGGCTCTGCAGAACATGGAAATGCTATTTAATTCACGCTCACTTTTTGAGTGAAGATTCTGCATCTTTTTAGAGGTCTCAGGAGACTTGACAAAAGCAATACCATAGTTATCCTGAAGACTGTTTTCACGACGAAAGGAGAGCCTGAAGTGCTCTCATGCACTGCATATTTTAGAATAATGTGTTTCTTGGCGGCTTCTTAATTTTGTAATAGGCTTGGCTTCTAAGCTTTATTTCTGAACATTGTTAGAAAGATGTAGAAGAAGAGCCAAATTTAAAATAAGTTTAAATACTTTTAATTAATATTCAGAATTATAAAATGTTTTCATCGATGCATAAGATGACATTAAAAAGGGATAGTTTCGCCCCATCCTTTCTTACTTACACTTGTGCCCTTGAGTGTTATTGCTAATAATTTGTGATTGCTGATAATCACAAAGACTATGTGTGTTAGCTATTAGTATCTCTTTCTTTACAGTCATGTATACATACACATGTACATGTTCACAATACTCTCACACAAATATATGCATGTGTTTTTGAAGTGCATGAGATTCCATTGTATATATTATTAAGACTTTACTTTTTTTCTTCAACAACATACCATAGACATCTTTTCATGTCAGACAGATATAACTGATTCTGTTTAATGACTGCATGGTATTCTTAGTCGGAACATTTCATGGTTTATTTAATCATTTTCAAATGCATGGACATTTAGGTTGACTTCAAGGGGCTGCCTTTAATAAAATACTGCCATGAACATGGCTTGGGTATACTTGCACAAGAATTTCTTTTTTTTTTTTTTTAAAGATTTTATTTATTTATTTGACAGAGAGAGACACAGCGAGAGAGGGAACACAAGCAGGGGGAGTGGGAGAGGGAGAAGCAGGCTTCCCGCTGAGCAGGGAGCCCGATGCGGGGCTCGATCCCAGGACCCTGGGATCCTGACCTGAGCCGAAGGCAGATGCTTAACGACTGAGCCACCCAGGCGCCTCTTGTACAAGAATTTCTTTAGGATGTATTCCTACAAGTAGGTTGCTGTGTCAAAGGTTGAACACATTTAAAATGTTGATAGATACCAAGGATAGAACCATAGAGATATGGAAGTACTTCCTTGTCTCTTTTCTCTCTCCCCCACTCGCAAAAGGGATGCATCCATAATAGTGTGCCAGGGCACAAAGCTAGGGTGTCTGAGGATAGAATGCTGTATAACGGAGAGTCAGCCAGCCAGTTTTCCTGCTTGGCACTAGCGTTTGCATTTATAAATAGAGAGGGGAATATTGAATTTGTTATTACTCAAGCTGTTCTAAAATTGCTTCCCAAATATTAAAAAAGCAATTTGATTTGTTTTCCTACCAATTTCAAATCATGTAGTCCATACGGATCTTGAGAAGATTGTCTCTGACTCTCATAGCCTTCCTATTGGTCAGCTCTGGCTCTCTTTTTCTTTACTGAATCATTTTTCTCTTGTTGGTTCTCTTGTCTTTCATAATATGTAATGACTTTGCCAACTCCCTGCTGGAGGTCCTAGGCTACCATTTGTAGTTCCACTCCTACCATGGTTAATGATTTCTTAGAAATGCCATGATGGTAAAGGTACAGACCTTTTTTTTTTTTTTAGGATTTATTTATTTATTTTAAAGAGATAGAACAACAGAGAGTGAGGGCGCAATGGAGAAGGGCACAGGGAGAGGGAGAGAGAGTCTCAAGCAGACTCCCAGCAGAGAGCAGAGCTCCACGCAGGGTTCAATCTCATGACACTGAGATCACTACCTGAGCTGAATTCAAGAGTCGGTTGCCTAAAAGACTGAGCCACCTAGTTGCCCCAATTACAGGCCTTTATTAGAGTAAAAGGAAATAAAAATTATGTCCCCCTTTTTGTAGAGTCTGTCTTTTCTTATCTACAAAAACCCAAGTGATGTTGGTGACTTTTGTTTATTCCCTCTGCCCCTATTTTAATAGGTCTGTTAGTCTTGTTAAAACCAGAATCATGTTTCTGTTTGCATTTATGTAGCTCAAACATATAAACTGATTTTTCTTTCCTTTTTTTTTTGTAAAAGGAAAATGCACAGTGGGGAGCGGCAGAGGGAGAGAGAGAATCTTATGCAGGCTCCCATGCCCAGCATAGAGCCCAAAGCAGGGCCTGATCTCATAACCCCGAGATCATGACCCAAGTCAAAATTAAGAGTTGGACGCTTAACTAACTGAGCCACCCAGGTGCCCCTCTACATTTAATTTTTTGAGGAAGTACCATACTAACCTCCATAGTGGCTGTACCATTTTACATTCCAACCGACAGTGCACACTGGTTCCAGTTTCTTCACATCCTTGCCAACAACTTGTTATTTTCTGTCTTCGTGACCCTAGCCATCCTCATGGGTGTGAGGTGGAGTCTAATCGTGGTTTTGATTTGCATTTCCCAAACGATTATTAATGCTGAGCATCTTTTCAACTGCTTAGTGCCATTTGCAAATCCTCTTTGAAGAAATGTCTGTTCAAGTCCTTTGCCCATTTTTAAAATTGGATTTTTATTGTCATTATTGTTGAGTTGTAGGAGTTCTTTATATATCTGGTTATTGATCCCTTGTCTTAGCCACTTTGCACTGCAGTAACAAAAATTTTTTTTTGTCCTAGAAAATCTTTATTTTTCCTTAACTTTTGAAGGATAATTTCCCTGGATATGGAAATCTCGATTGCTGAGATTTTCTTTACAACACCTTAAATATTTTACTTCGCTCTCTTCCTGCTTGCATAGTTTCTGAAGAGAAGTTGGATGTAATTCTTACCTTTGCTCTTCTTTTGGTAAGATTTTTTATCCTCTGGGTTCTTTCAAGATTTTTAAAAATATATTTGATTTTCTGAAGTTTGAATATGATATGCCTAAGTGTAGTTTTCTTGGCGTTTATCCTGGTCGGTGTTCTATGAGCTTCCCTGGTCTGTAGTTGGGTGTCTGACAATTACCTCAGGCCATTGGAGCCTTTCTGACTTTATTCTCTTCACACGGTCTTTCCCCTGCACCTGAGCACACCAAGCACACCAAGCTCCTTTCTAATTTTAAGATCTTCATTCTTTTGTTCCCTTTTCTTGGAATGCTTCTGCCCTAACTTTGCCTACAACTTCATTTTATCCTTCAGGTCTGAGGTGAAATATAGAGGAAGAGACAAAAGTGGAAGTTGACAGCTATTGGTTCTCTAGCTGAAACTCTGGTCTACTTTCTGTTGCCTCCAGCTGACTGCCAGGAAGGCATGAGTTCTGGTAACTTCCTAGGAAAAATAATTATGGGTGTAAAGTGGAAATTTCTACAGTTTGGAAAAATGGACCTCCAGAGAGTAAATATGTAAGAGAGTGTTCTGAAAAAACTTGAAGGACAGGGATTACATTATTTAACTGTTATGTTTATCACAGCAATGGATATTTGTCACTTGAATAATTTATAGACATTTGCCATTAATATATGTTCATTATAAGAGATACTTAGTGGTAGGTTGATTTTTAAGTATTCCAGTTGCATTAAAAACAATTGCTGGTGAATAGCTTAGTTTCTAGATTGATCTACTGTGTTTCTGTATTTTTTGGACCTCTAATAATACATTCATGACATTCATTTATTTATGAAATAACTCATTCATTACTATACATTTATTGAAGACTCTACATGGTGCATGATATGGAATTATAAAGAAGAATAAGAAGAATAAGGATCACTTCTGTCCTCAAAGCTCAGAGTTTGGTGAGGGAAATAGATTTGTTAAGAAAACTTCATGTTGGGGCGCCTGGGTGGCTCAGTTGTTAAGCATCTGCCTTCGGCTCAGGTCAGGATCCCAGGGTCCTGGGATCGAGCCCTGCGTCGGGCTCCCTTCTCAGCGGGAAGCCTGCTTCTCCCTCTCCCACTCCCCCTGCTTCTGTTCCCTCTCTCGCTGTGTCTCTGTCAAATAAATAAATAAAATCTTAAAAAAAAAAAAAGAAAGAAAGAAAACTTCATGTTGTGGTATCCAACACAAGAACCAGGAAAGAATGTTCATCAGGCTCCACTCTAGAGACAGTCTGAATGAACTGTGAAGAGAGAAGTAGTCCTGGTTAGAGTGAGTGGTGTGAAGCAGGGCAGGAGGATATAGAGATATGGGGAGAAGAGGAATGGCAAAATTAAGTGAGAGAGTCGGGGAGGGCCAGCCAGAGGGCCATCAGGCCCTTGAATGCCACACTGTTTGATTTGAAGTTTGTCGGCCAGATACGCAGTGACCGTGGGAGTGACCCAACCCAACCATTGTTCAGACCAACCCAACCATTGTTCAGAGACATACTTCTGGAATCAGTGAGGACAAGGACCTGCATCAGTTGTTAGCCGGTTGGCTGAATTAATCACCTTATTTCCTAACCTTCCCAGGTGGTGAATGTATAAAATCCTTTGTTGCCACCTAAAAAATAATATAGCTGCTCCCTTTTATGGGAAAGACAGCTGAACGACAATAAAATAGTCAAAACAAAAATTCATCAGAATAATTCCTTTCTGAAAAAAACCAGCCACATCAGTTGAAATGAGTTATGTCCGTCATGTTATTTTTCTGTGTATCATTAAAGGTTTTTTTCTTTTCCATTTAAACATTCTACCAAAGTTTTTAAGATCTCTGCCTTATAACATTGAATGACTGTCTGTGTCCTATACAGATTTTAAATTCACCAAGATTTGGGCCTTGTTTTTGGCAGAAGAGAAATAAAGCTAGCACTTAGGTGTTTACAACATAATGTGTCTGTCAAGAATAAAAACACTGAAGCACACAGACTTCTGCAAAGGCCTTTTATGTTCTGTCACTCACTGCTTGCATTTCTACACTCAGGACATTTATGAACAAACTCGGGAGATTCACAGTCACCCCCGAAGAGTCAGTGCATACATTTACGGGTCTAAATGAAAAGAGAACGTTATGAGTGAAAATTGCCTTCCCCTAAGAAGGAAGGGTTGTATAGCTGTTTTGTCAGGGGCATTTTACTTCTTTTTCTCCATCACTGGATCTAAGCAGAAGCAAGGGGGAGACAGCCTTTCAGTGCTTGGAAGCAATGTCAGTCCTTCTGAGAGCATGGGAAACATCAGGATTGGTTTGGTTTTTATAAAAGGTCACTCTCATCAAGTGATTTAGAGCATATTTTGAAGAAACATGTTATTTCCGTGAAAGAGGGTTTCCCAACTGAGTGGTTGGAAAATCTTTGACAAGTCATCCTCATAGGCAAGCACATCGAGATCAAAGAGAAATGCTTGTTTCCTTTCTACCTTCTCCAGGATTATTTTTGATTGGGGGAAATGCTAATCTCATCTAAAAAAGGACTCATACTGATGTCCCAGTGTGACCATATGTCTATTTATGATCCTAAGGGTTTTTTTTTTCCTTTTTTGATTTTTCTTTGTTTGTTCAATAAATATTGTGGGTTTTTTTGTTTGTTTGTTTGTTTTTGTTTTTGGGCTCTATGATCCAGCTGACCATTTGGACAGCCTTTGTCGATCCAGTGAGGTTTAACACTGGCTAATGGACCACAAAAGAGAAGGTTTATTAGGATTGGCAGCTGTTATGTCCTGTACCCACTTGGAAATGTTTCAGAGTCCAGGCTTCTTTTTAGCCTGCCCAACCAAGGCCCAGCCTCTGCCTGGGAAGTCTTATGGTGGCACATGTCCAGACAAAAAAGTCCCCTCCTGCTTCTGGGATATGAGACTCTGAGCTTTTCTTTGTCTTCTCAGGGGCAGACAAAGTTTCTCTATTAAGGCACAATTTAAAGAGAAATTACAGTTTCTCTAGAAGGACTGTATGTCATGATCACTGACCAGTAGATATTTAAAGAAAATCATGGTCAAAACACTCAGCATTACAAGGTCAACCCTCAGTATTACAAGGGACTTTAAAGGTCACTCGGTGTTGAATCTTTTCCACAGCATTCTGAGAGTTCCCACTTTAATCCTTTCTGTAGTGGGGAGCTTCCTGGTTCCCTGGGCTGTGACTGCACTTGTCATGACATTTAGACATTGCTTTCCTTATTTCTGTCTAAAATCTCTTCTTTTAACCTTCAACCTGTTTGTTCCAGTCATACACTTTGGAGCCAAGGTTAGCATCTGATTGTTTAGACCAGAGCTTCTCAAACTTGAGCTTGCTTGAGAAATTGTTGTCGTATAGCTTCCTGGGGCCCACCCCCAGACATTCTGACTCAGTAGACCTGAGGCTCTGCCAGCATATTTGCATTTCTAATAAGCTCCCCAGTGCTGTGCATTACCAGATTACCACTGAGCATCTAATTTAGACTACCCAAGATCTTTCCCCCTTCCTTTGGGAACTGCACCTGCCTTTTCCTTTGGGGACTGACTTGTTTCTTACTGCAGGCAGACTGCCAGCCAGTCCTCTCCACCACCTACCAGCCAACAGGTGGGCGTGTGACACAAGGGGAGGGTGACTTTGGAGAATTTGAAACAAGGGGAGAAAAAAGGAGGAGCTCCATTCATTGTCCCTTTGACCACAACTACTACCTAGGTCCGTGGGCCTGCCCTACTGGGGTGGCTTCTTAGTCTAATACTCAAATTTTCCATTTATTCTTTGGACTACCTCCTATCCTTTGAATAAGTGATGGTTTTTCTTCTGGTTCCGCTTCAGCTTTTTCTCCTTTCTCCTCCTTTTCTTCCTCTTCTTTTTTATGCTAACGTGTTAGTTTCTACTTCTTGCCACCAAAAACCTGAACAGAGATGACACTACAAAGTATACACCTGCTCTCTTGACCGTAGCACATACTTCCACATAAAGGCAATGTTGACTCATTCGTCAGATCCAGTGCCCTACTTCTTTCATTGGTTCTTTGTAGAGCACGCTTTTTGTTTCCACACTCTAATGTTTTCTTTTGGACCATCTAATAGTTATCTCCATCCTTTTTCAAGCGTGTTAGACTGAAGTCAGGCCAATGCTTTGCCAGTTCAATAGGGCATGATCCAGATGACAGAGAAGGAGAGGTTTAATGCCTCTACTGTGTGGGCACTGTACTCTGATTCTCTCATTGGATGAGAACGGAAAAATGGACAGTTAGGTAGGAGTTTATTTGATCAGTGTCAACAATGAACAGAGCTCATCCAATTTCCAAAGTGGATCTTTTGTCCTGGATGTTTAAGTTTGGATGTGATTTCCCCTCTCCCCTTAGTGCTATGTAGATAAGATAGAATACTAGAAATCTCGCACTTCTGCTGACAGGCAAGCAGGGAAATTGGCCTGAGGTGGCAGAGAAAGCAAGGGGTTTTTGGCTAGCAGGTACTCAGGGCTGGCCTGTGTAAAGGAGAAGGGAGGGTAGAATATTAAGGACTCAGAGCCACCATTGTGTGCTGAGAGAGTGTGTTAGCAGTCTGGAAAATGGTAGAATGTAAACTTCTCCTGGGATTTTCCTTAAACACAGACAAGACATTTATTTACAGGCTCTTAGACCTTCTTCATTTGGGGAGAGTCAGAGAAGTCTGAGAAGAAGGCAGGGATGCTCAGGAACATTAGGAATTTAAAAACATTATTATTGATATTCCATGTAAATACTCAGAATTTTAACGCATCTACTTGATATGCATATTCATAACTAGTCATTTCTTGGGCAGGAACTTCTCTGGCAATAACAAACGGTCCTCTTTGTTCTCGATAGTGATTTTGAATTTAAAGCAGAATGACACAAGCATTTGTTCATTTCCAAAAAACAGTTGTAGGGATGAGAGGAATGATAGGGTTTTGGATCTTTCCTTGACTTTACTTAAAATTATTGCTATGTGTTCGGGAGTTAGGGTCAGGCTACTTCTCCCTAGAAGAGTGGGGTTGGACGGAGGGTGATGCTTTCACAACAAAGGCCTCCTCTGGTGCATAGAGGTCTGCCATTAGGATGGCCCTTCAGAGTTGTCCCATATTAATGCCATGGGGTTGAGCCTTTGGAACTCCTTATCAACTGGTCACTGGATGTGGGCTGCCCTCGGCAGGGTGAATGGCCTTGGGTAAGGTGGCCCCTCTGTCTGACTTCACTTCTCATGGAGGGCTTCAGCTGAGAGCTGTTGGGTGGCCACACTCCACTCTCCCTTGCTCCCCTCTCTGGATTGTTCTGAGACACAGTTCACCCGTATGCTGCCTGTGTTGCAAAGGTGTGGCCAGCTTAGCAGCACACCCCCTTGTACATACTTTCTGCCTTCTCTACTTCATTTCTCTTTTCCCTGGGAGTGACCTCACACTAAAATGCTAGAATGGCTGCTTTGCCTTAGCTTCTGGTTTCTAGGGAATCCAGGCTAAAACCAAATGACCTTATTGAGATCTCTGGACTTACAGAACTGACGTTATAAGGGGGCCCTAAGGATCACCTAGTCTAATCCAACTTTACAGGTCAGGAGACAGAGCCTCAGAATGGTTCCATGAATTGAGTGCATCCCAGACCTAGAACCTAGGCTTCCTGACTCCTGGACCCATGCTCTTCCCACCTGTCACATCTTTTTTTTTTTTTTTAAAGATTTTATTCATTTATTTGACAGAGAGAGACACAGTGAGAGAGGGAACACAAGCAGGGGGAGTGGAGGAGAAGCAGGCCTCCTGGAGCAGGGAGCCCGATGCGGGGCTCGATCCCAGGACCCTGGGATCATGACCTGAGCCGAAAGCAGACGCCTAACGACTGAGCCACCCAGGCACCCCTCACCTGTCACGTCTTACCTACTCTAACCCACTTGGAAAGCAGCATTACCCCTCGGAAATGGCCCTGTGAGGGGATCATACCTTGGACATGCAGTAGCTGGGGCCCAGCCTGGCTACAAATGTGCTTGATCTTTTAGTGGCATCTTGTATGAATTCCACCGCCCCCACCCCCGCCCCACCAGCCCTGGAATTTTCAATAGTAGACAGTCTTTAGACTGTTAAAGCTGGTCAGAATCAAAGAGAACATCAAGCCCTGTGGTTTCCAACCTATCTACCCTTAAGGATCCCTTCTGCTACTCCCCTTTTTCATCTCTGTTCCAAAACGTCCTTTTACAAAGATTTCTTCTGAACTGCTTTATAAGACATAAATAATTTCCATTTCTTTAATTGACTGAAAACAAAACTTCCATTGGAGTTGTTGATGTGAGCTTACTGTCTTACATGTTGCTTCTACTTGATGAAGCCAGCTTTATGGAATCCTTCTGGGAACCCCAGTGAGCAAGCCACTAATCTGATCTGCCCCCCATTCCTACCCTCCACTGACTGCCCCAGTGGGGGCCTAGCAGAAAGCAGAGCCTGGACGAGAATCTCCTGACTAGGCTCTTCCCAAGTTCACAACATTCCTCCTCAAGGGACATCTTATCTCTCATTAGTTATTGTCAAGGTCCCTCCTGCTGGTTATTACCATCACTACCCAAATGGTTTTGCCTGAGGTTCCCTGTGCCTCTCTGTTCTATGGTGATTCCTTGGGCATCCATGCTTGAGCTGCCATCCTTCCTCCAGGAGGCTCATCCAGGAGAACACGATGTGGGGTCTTGTCAGTTAAACTCCATTTGGTATTTCTGTTTCCAGAAGCAGTTATTAGTGAACTAGCCCTTCCAGACTGCTCAGCGCTGAACTGCGTGAAAGACCAGGAGGGAAGGGACACCCTTCAGTGGCCCCCTGCCTGTCCATTTCAGGTGTGTCTGTAATTGGATTTCCTTGAGAAGAGAAGCCTTGAAGCTCAGGGGGAGAGGAGCCTGAGGAATGATTTTATGGGAGACATTTTGCTAGGAATGAATGCGTTTGTTTATTTATTTATTTATTTATTTATTTATTTATTTTTAAAGATTTTATTTATTTATTTGAGACAGAGAGAATGAGAGACAGAGAGCATGAGAGGGAGGAGGGTCAGAAGGAGAAGCAGACTCCCTGCCGAGCAGGGAGCCCGATGCGGGACTCGATCCCGGGACTCCAGGATCATGACCGGAGCCGAAGGCAGTCGCTTAACCAACTGAGCCACCCAGGCGCCCTGAATGCGTTTATTTAGCTGTTAGGACTAGTTAATTCAATAGATGGATTTTTTTTAATAGTTTCCTATTATTAGACTAGGAATCAAGAGAATTAGGTTCTAGTCCTTCCTTCTGCCACTCATTTGCAATGCCCTTCTTGAAAATGTCTCAACTTCTTTCTGTAGGGCTCTGTGTCTTACTTTGTAAACAGATAATAATACCCATTTTAGCTTTCTGGCAGTCCCTCTCTCTTGATTCTCCATGGGTAACTGCATGACAGCCTCCTAACTGGCTGCCCCATTACTTTACAAAAAGACCATTCTCCACAGTGAAGTCAGAGTAATATTTAAAAATGTCAATTAGACTGTATTGCTCATAAAGCTTAAATCCCTCCACTAGCTTCCATGAGATTTATCGTAAAGTATGAATGTTTTGTTCTGACCCTCTGCTCATCCCAGTCCTCACCTCCACCCATGCTCTGCTGGAGCACCATGTTCTGTCTGTTCTTTGCAACATACCTACTTATGTACCTGCCTCAGGACCTTTGCATTAATGTTTGCTCTGCCTGGAATGCTTCTCTACTCCAGGCTGCCTCCTTCTTGACATTCAGGTCTCAGCTCAAAGTATTTCCCCTTCATACCTACCCATAACCTTTCTTTCTTCTGTTAATCTTTATCACTACCTGAGATTATCTAACTTAAATAAATTAATAAATAATCCATACAGGTAGGTTTTCTCCCATAAAACACAGCCATCAGGCAGGGCCCATGTCAGTTTGTTCACTACTGAATCTGTTTCAACCACTCTCACAAAGTAGACATTCATAACATGTTGGATGCTTTTGTTCATATCGTGATGTTTATTGAGCTTCTACTATGTTCTGCTCTAGCCATGAGGATTAGCACAAAGCCAATTAGACAAAGCCTCTGCCCTCATGGAACTTCTATCCTATGGGGCTGGTCTGGGGGAGGAATCAGCAGGTAGCATAAGGTAAGATGTAGTAAGGAGGTCTGTAGTGTCAAGGGCATGATGGAGGTTGGGGGAATTCTCATTCGCCTTTGATGAGAGACTTGAAGAGGGAGAGGGTAAACCTTGAAGGTGGGGGCGGGGGTGAAAGAATGTTCTGGTCAAAGGCCTTGAGGTGGGGTGTGTACTTGGTGTGTTGGAGGAATAGCAGAGAGAGGCTGGTGGAGCTCTTTCAGGGGGAACGAGAGGTGGGGGATCAATTGAGAGCAGGTGGGCTCTGCTGGGCAATGCAGGGGTTGGGCTTCACTCTGAGGGAGAAGGAGCCCTTTGCAGAATTTGGATCACTAGTGACATATGATCTGTCTTACTTTCTAAACGAGTCACTCCAGCCCTTGTGTTGTAGATAGACTTAGTAAGGAGTGAAAATAGGGAGATACTTAGGAGACCAAGGGAGGGTTGTTCTGAGTCTAGGTATATTTCCAGGTGAGGCAGACAGAATTTGTTGATAACTGCAAAGTGGGGTGGCAGAGAAAAGAGTCAAAGTTGAATCTCAGGTTTTGGCATGGGAAATTAGAAGACCAGAGTTGCTCTTCACTGAGAAGGAGAAAGTCTGTGGGTAGAGCCGATATGAGGGAAAAATCAGACTGCATTTTTGGGGAAAGAAGACATAATCTTAAGGTAGTGTTGTCACCAAGATGGTCAGTTCTAGACCTTCAGGAGGCCATTGACAATTCGTCTAGTTTTTCTACCCTAACATCCTCTGCCTTCATTTAAAAACTATTCTTAATTTTAAAATTTCTTTAAAATTTATTTGTGTGCATGAACACGTGCATGCCCATTTGTGCGTGTGTGTGTGTGTGTGCGCGCGTTATGGGACATATATAAATGGCTGGAGGGCATGAGCAATTTGTGCGAATAATTGATAGGAGAAGCCTAGTTTGGGCATGTTGCTACCTGGGATGGTCCCCCTTCTCTGCTTTCCATCTCATTTTGGACAGTAGAAAACCAAAGCCCAGAGAGCTACAGTGGTTTGTTGGAAGCCAAACAGCTAATGAGCAGTGGAAACAGCTCTGGAACTAAGGTCTCTGCTCTCTCTGACCTTTGCCCCTTCCCCAGTATCACACTAATTCTGTACCATTACATCTTATTACAACTGGCATGTCTTGGATAGCAAGGTTAGAACTAGGTCGAGTAAAATACACACGTTGTTAAAGACAATTGTGTCCTCAGAAATGCTTGAAATCTCCCAAAAGCCAGAGAGGAGAGGAGAGAAGGCAGTGTGAATGTTTATAGTCACAAGATGCAGAGCACTAAGCATTTGCCTATAACTCACCAAAAAACTTGAGTATTTATTTCCTCTTCTTTATGCTTGTAAAGCATCAGGAAGAGACAAGCTGTTCCGTTCAGAAAGCACAGAAAAAATGCTTCCGTGATCTGAGGCTGCCTGTAGCATATGGGATAAATTCCTTGGATTGAAGATGCAAACATTCAACAGACCATCCCTCCTCCCAGAGTCCCTGCCTGTGACAGCGGGCTCTGCTGAAGGACTGGCAGACTGCGTGCCTTGTCGGGAGGGAGTGCTGAGTCTGGACTCCCCTGCCCGCCCCCCCCAACAGAGGGGTTTTTGCTTTGCAAAGCTGCGAAAGGTCAATAGAAAAATTGGCATGCTCATCACTGTCCCTGGATGTTTCTTAAGGTTGGAAAGTGAATGGTATAAATGTCCAATTAGAGAAGAAAGACACTTGCACATTTAATCTTGGAGGGGGCTGGGGATCACCCGGTCTCATTATCGCTTCTGCTACCTACAGTCTTCCCTGACACTTCTCCTCTTACTTTCCAATAGCCATGCCAGTCAAGTGCACTTGAGCAGCTGAGCCGTGGTTTGCTGCGGCTTGTCATTGATATAGAGGTGACAGGAGGACCAAAGCCCTGGTTCAGGTTTCTTTTGTACTCCGTGGGAAAAAGCCATCAATTCAGAGCCGGTCAAGGATCACGATGAGACTTTGGCTCTGCTAGATTCCTCTGTAGGAAACTCCCTCCGTAAAAGACAGACTGAAGTATTCCTATAGGTTCCTATAGAAATCTTCTGGGGAGGCATGGTTTTTTCATGCAGATGAGCCACCCCTGTTTTGATGCATTTCATCTTCTGAGCTTTTCCTGTAGTGCGTGGGAACTTGATTGAGTACTGTTCTTGATATTTTAAAAGCCAATACATGAATCCTAACAATTCTTCATTAATTCCCAGGCTTCTAGGGGTAAAACACTGCGGAAGAGAATATTAAAAAAGAAAAAAAAATTCCAAAAAGCCCCAAGCACAGAAGTCTGTAGGATATTTTGTTGTTGTTGGGGAAGCGGGGTGGAACTTGGCTAATCAGCAACTATCCCATGGATTTGAGAGAAAAAATATCAGTCTTTTTCTCACAGGGCATCAGGGACCACATGGCAGAATAAAATATGGACAAGTAATAATGCTGAGTTTACAGGTGGTTAAAGGCTTTCCTGCCCACATAGTGGAAATTATCCTTTGTATTCCAAAAACTTTCCTGCTAATTCACAGGGAAGAAGATGCCGGCAGGCTGGGTTGAAGAAATGCAGAATGTACCAGAATGGCTAACTTCAGGTGTGGACAGTGGTGTTTTCAATTCAGACCTCGGGCAATGCTCTCCTGTAGGGGGTAGCTTCCAGTGCGGTGGCAGGCCTTGGCGCCTTAGTTTTTCACTCTGCTTCCGGTAAAATAGCATTAAAAACAGAACCAGAAACCTGTTTCGAGGGTAATAGCACAACACCATGCGAGTGAAGGGAAATCCCTCTGCTAACAATGGAAGCCCTGGTGTCCTGGGCGCTGGCGGGAGGTGCACACAGAACAGTCCTGTGCGCTGCCCGCGGAAACGCGCAGGATGCTCGGCGGCCACACCACAGGCACCGTGGCCTGACATCCTCACGACATCCAGCAAGAACATGAACATCTGGTTCCCCCACGTGTCATGTACCGGAGAGAGGACAGACCATGCAGGAACTGGAAGGAGGCAGATGGTGGCTGGGTCTGTCATGGCCAGGACTGAGCTCTCCTCATGAGCAAAGTGGCTACTTTGTGATGGAGGCGACTGTGCTCCCAGGGACTGAGTTTCCACCTCAGAAAAGGAGGTTTGAGACTGGTGATACCACTGGAATCAAGTCCACCATGCAAGAAGTATTTCTGCTCAGGTTCCTCAGGACACATAGTGTCCATCCATCCAGGGCTTTCCACAAGGATATTCTATCTGAACTTCTTGAAGTCTCCTTCTGTACTTCTAGGCTCCTTTTATGCAGCAGAGAGGATCTTAAGCCGCTCTCTGACTAAGCCAGGAACAAGTGGTTTCTTTTCTAAAGCTTTAAATGCTGCCCCAAAGCCATTTAACAATTATCTTGTTAATTGGGAGACTATAGATTTTGTTAATTGGGCTTCGGTATTTCTCAGTGCCCTTCCCAATTAACCCAGTTTCATTTTGAGACAGGGAAATTCCCCAGTGGGAAGGGGGTAACCCCTTCTAGTGCGGGCTTCTCACAGTGGAGAGATTTTTTTTTTTTCCTCCCTGTTTTCCTAACACACAAAACAAAGCAAGCAAACCTTACAATTGGCCATGGTAAACGAAGCCCACGAAAAGGAGCAGGAGCAGAAGTGAAGCTCCTGGTTCACTGCAGGGGCCAGTGACCAAGCTGACAAGGACACTTGTCGCACAGTGAGGGGCCCCTGCTACAGCAGTTCTTCCGGAGTTGAATTCCCAGCGCCTCTGAGAAGGGAGCAGGATAAAGAGGGAAGAAGAGGAAGAGACAAATGAGGCCAAAACCCGAGGAGGGGAAGAACAACTGAGTGTTCTCAATTATGAAAAAGTCCCGGGGTGGATTTATAGATCTATATTCCTTTTCTTTTCTTTTTTTTTTGCTAACAATTTCTCTGTACAATTTTCATTTCTTTCCTCCTCCTTCAGCTTCTCCTCACATGTATTATTTTTTAAAAAATATTTTCTAGTTTTTTCAAAAAGATATTTTTTAAAATAATTTTTTTTAAAGATTTTATTTATTTATTTGAGACAGAGAGAATGAGAAAGAGAGAGCACATGAGAGGGGGGAGGGTCAGAGGCAGAAGCAGGCTCCCTGCCGAGCAGGGAGCCCGATGTGGGACTCGATCCAGGGACTCCAGGATCATGACCTGAGCCGAAGGCAGTCGCCCAACCAACTGAGCCACCCAGGCACCCTAAAATAATTTTTAAAACAAATATAATGGAAATGCATTTCCATTTCTCCTATTTGATTCATGTCCTCACTCTGAATGGTCCTCTCTACCTTTTATGTTCTTTCCCATTTCTTTTACTCTACTGTCCTTTTCTTCCCACCATCTCTAATCTCTTTGGATATATATGAGATATGGGAAAAGGATTTCCAAAGCCACAGGCTCTCCAACAATTGAGAGATAGTATCTTTCTACAACAGTTTTGGTCTTAGAGGCAAAACTTAGTTTTGTTTTAGGGGCAAAACTTCTTTGTTTCTTTCTTAATAGATATGAGTTCACTCATTAAACAGTCACAGAGCACCTGCTGGGCTCTGGTCACTGTTGAAAATGCTGGGAATACACAGATGAATACGATAGTAAGAGCAGCTAAGTCTAGGGGTGCCTGGGTGGCTCAGTCAGTTAAGCATCTGCCTTTGGCTCAGGTCATGATTCCAGGGTCCTGGGATCGAGCCCCAGCATCGGGCTCCCTGTTCTGCGGGAAGCCTCTTTCTCCCTCTGTCTGCTGCTCCCCTGTTTATACTCTCTTTCTGTCAAATAAGTAAATAAAATCTTAAAGAAAAAAGCAACTAGCTCTTGCTGTGCATATACTCTATTTCAGGCACAATGCTTAACAGTTCTTTTTTTCCCCCTCTGTTCATCCTCACAACCAGTCTTATAAGGAAAGTCAGTTTCTCCCATTTTCTGGCCATTGCCTTTTAAGTGTTGGGACTGCAATGGGAACCCAACATTTGGGCTACAAAGCCTCTTTAACACTTTGCTTGAGTGCCTTCCTTAGTCCTTGCCATAGAGTAGCCTGTGTTCTAGTGGAGGTGAATGATGCGTAAAGTGAGGACCATTGCAATAAAATGTGTGGGATGCTGTGTGGTACCATCATGTACAGGTGGGCAGGTTGCACACTGTGCAACTCCAGGAAGTGTCATTCAATTCACATATCCCTTAGAAATGTGCAGTGCTCTATCAGGAGTCATACAAATAATTTGATTGGGGAAAATTTAATAAGAATTTTAAGCTAGTAATGAGGATTAACTACTAAAGGCAAATAAAGAGAATTTTAAAGACTACAGAATTACAGATATAGGACTCTAGTGTCCTGATTCCTTTCTGAAATCAGAAAGGGCTTATGGCATGAAAAACTGTGTTTAGCAATTATAAAGAATATTTCATTAACATCTCAAGTGCAGATTAAGACCTTAACATTGCATATACAAATTAAGAGGTGTGAACAGGAAATGGACTGTCTGAGAGATTTTATTTCCCACAAACAAACTAACATCAGTGTGCCCATGTGTGCCACACCTCCAGGCCAGAACTTCCCTCTAGTCACAGCCATTATCCAAACAACTACTGTAGGTGAAAGGACACAGGGACCCATCTCATTTAAAATTAGCCTGATGGTACCCCCAAGCGTTGTCACATAGCTTGTATTGCAATTGTCATTTGCCCTTCACATTATAGGGAACCAGGTGGCTTATTTAAGAACCAGTCGACTCCATTTGTGGTTATGTTATAACTGCATTATTCTAAAACTGGTTTTTGCAAGATGGTGGCTTCTAAACTTTATTCTGTCTTAGAATAAACGCAGTTTCCCCAGGGTAATGGTATGACTGCATCATCCTCATAGGAACAGGATATGGCAAACATATACCAGGAACAGGTGGATTGGATTGCTTGGGTAGATTTCAAGACCTGAGTCATTCTAATTCTTAAGCAAATTGGGTGCATGCTGTGTGCACTTGTGTAAATGGTAATTTTGTCCTCTGGGTTCTGCTCACTTATTTCTGTATATATGCAGAGGTATCATGGGACTACTGAGGCACCTAGCCTTGAGGCTGGGAAGAACCCCAAGTGGCCAATCTGAAAAAAAACAGGAACCCTTGCTCTTCCTGCTCGTCTTTTCTTGGTCATTCAAGAGGATATCCTGTAACAGCATCTTTGCTGCCTTCCTTCATCCCACAGGAAACAGGGTTAGCGTATACCCTTGGTTACTTGGCTGGTTGCTCATTAGTTACTTCTGATGGGAAGAGTATACAAGGCATTGAGTCAAGGCATGGGAGGCAGATCCCATCCCTGTCTTTTTCCTCTTTCACTGGGTGTCCATGTCATATGAGAACTGATGGATTGCAGAAGGCTGGAGATGTGTTTGTTTTGTTTATCTCCAAAGACAAAGCAATGTACTCTGGTGTTTGTGTTTGTGAAATTAGAAACCATGGCTGAAATCAACAGGAGGAGGTAAGAATTAAGAGTACGTGCCCATGCCTTTGTATACATTAGTTTTCTAGGTCAGCAATACATCTGTTCATTAAAAAATAACAATAAATGTGATTTTATGTAGAAATTCTGAGAATGGTCTTTTTTTTTTTTTTTTTTAGTAAAAGGGCAAAAGATGTATTTGATCTGAAAAGAAACCAGAGTATAGTCTTATTTTTTTCAGCCTGGTGATGAGATGCCAATTTTTAAAGGCCTTGAGGGGATTACGCAGCTAACTCATGAAGCCAAAAAAGGAGCAAACTCTTCTGCATGTTGAATGTGTAGGTGAGTTTTCACTTGTGTAAATACTGCCCTAGTGGGAAAGGAAAGGGTTTCTGGTGTGCAACTGATAATGAATGCAAAGTCACTCACAGAATAGGCTCTGGACCCACAAAAGGGTTTGTGGAATATCGTGGTAGTCTCCAGCATGAGTACATTGCCAAACTCAGATTTGTTTGGATGCTTCTGCCTACTCTTTTTCCTTTTATAATAATAATTTGCACATATTTAAACTACATAATGTAATATATTATGTGTAATACACACACACACACATCAAGATATTATATGTTTATGTGACTGAAATGAAGGTGGAGGGACACCTGATCTCATCAGGGAGCCTCTAAGACCAGGTAACTCCCACTCAGAGCAGGGCCTGGGTTTTGTAGGCTGAGCAGAAGAGATGGATGCAAGTCTTTGTGATTTAGTGGTTTTTTTTTAAATAAAGATTTTATTTATTTATTTGAGAGAGAGAGAGAGGGAGGGAGAGCGAGCAGGTGGAGGGGCAGAGGGAGAAGAGGAGAAACAGATCCACTGCTGAGCAGATCCATCCCAAGACTCTTGGATCATGACCTGAGCCTAAGGCAGACACTTAACCCACTGAGCCACCCAGGCACCCCTAGTTTTGTTTTGTTTTGTTTTGTTTTTAATTGAAGTAGATTTGACATACAGTATTATGTTGGTTTCAGGTATATATCCAAGTAATTCAAATTTATATACATTACAAAATGCTCACCATGATGGGCATACTTAATATCTATCACCATACAAAGTTATTACAGTTTTATTGACTATATTACTGAGGCTGTACCATTCATCCCTGTGATTTATTTTATAACTGGAAATTGGTACCTCTTAATCCCCTTCCCCTGTTTTACCCATCTCTTCGATCACCATCCTGTCTGGCAACCACCAGTTTATTCTCTGTATTTATGAGTCTGTTTCTGTGTCGCTGTTGTTATTTGTTTATTTGCTCTGCTTTTTAGATATAAGTGAAATCATATGGTATTAGTCTTTCTCTGTATGACTTACTTCACTTAGCACAGTACCCTGTAGGTCCACCCATGTCGTCACAACTGGCAAGGTTCACTCTTTTGTGGTTAATTCCATTGTGTATACATGCCATATCTTCTTTATCCGTTCATTTATGAATAGATAAACTTGGGTTGTTTCCAATCTTGACTGCTATAAATAACGCTGTAATACACATAGGGGGTTGCCTATATCTTTTTGAATTAGAGTTTTTATTTTCTTTAATATCCAGAAGTGGAATTACTGGATCATATGGTATTTCTATTTTTAATTTTTTCAGGAACCTCCATACTGTTTTCCACAGTGGCTGCACCAATTTACATTCCCACCAGCAGTGCACAAGGAGTCCTTTTTCCCCACATCCTCACCAACACTTGTTGTTTCCTGTCTTTTTGATTTTAGCTATTCTGACAGGTGTGAGGTGATACCTTATTGTAGTTTTGATTTGTATTTCCCTGATGATGACTGATATTGAGCATCTTTTCATGTGTCTGTTGGCCATCTGGTTGTCCTTTTCCAAGGACAATGTCTACTCAGGTCCCCAGC
Source organism: Mirounga leonina (assembly GCF_011800145.1). Taxonomy (NCBI): domain Eukaryota; kingdom Metazoa; phylum Chordata; class Mammalia; order Carnivora; family Phocidae; genus Mirounga; species Mirounga leonina. Next base: position 1,787,256 of record NW_023270426.1, on the reverse strand, counting down.
CCATTTTTTAAATGGATTATTTGGGTTTTTTGGGGGTGTTGAGTTGTATAAGTTCTTTCTATATTTTGGATACTAACCCCTTATTGGATATGTCATTTGGAGATATCTTTTCCCTTTTAGTAGGTTGCCTTTTTTTTTTTTTTTTTTTTGCAGTTGATGGTTTCCCTTGCTGTGTAAAAGCTTTTTAGTTTTATGTAGCCCCAATTGCTTAATTTTGCTTTTGTTTCTCTTGTCTGGGCAGACAGATCCAGAAAAATGTTGCTAAAACCACCATCCCACAGTTTACCACCTATTTTTTCTTTCAGTTTTATTATTTCATTTCTTACATTTAGGTCTTACCTTTGTGCATGGTATAACAAATTGGTCCAATTTCATCTTTTGCACGTAGCTGTCTAGTTTTCCCAGCACCATTTATTGAAGAGACTCTCTTTTCCCCATTGCATATTCTTGTTTCCTTTGTCATAGATTAACTGACCATGTAATCATGGGTTTATTTCTGGGCTCTCTATTCTGTTCCATCAATCTATGTATCTATTTTGTGCTGTACTGTCTTGATTACTAGAGCTTGATAGTACAGTTTGAAATTAGAGCTTGTGATACCTCCAGCCTTGTTCTTTCTCAAGATTGCTTTGGGTTCCATAGAAATTTTAGTATTATGTGTTCTAGTTCCGTGAAAAATGCCATTGGTATTTTGATAGGAATTACATTGAATCTTGCTTTGGGTAATACATTGCTTTGGGTTGTATGGACATTTTAACAATAGTAATTCTTTCTATACATGAGCGTGGTATATCTTTTTACTTATTTGTGTCATCTTCAATTTCTTTCATCTATGTTTTACAGTCTTCAGAGTCTAGGTCCTTCACCTCCTTGGTTAAATTTATTCCTAGGTGTTTTATTCTTTTTGATGCTGCTGTAAACAGGATTGCTTTCTTAATTTCTCTTTCTGCTACTAGTGTTTAGTGTATAGAAACAACAGATATCTGTGTATTAATTCTGTATCCTGTAAAATTCTTTTACAAAGACAATATCCATCATCACCAAAAGTCGTCTCATGCCCCATTGTGATTTCTCCTTCCAACCTCTCACCCCACAAGGCTGTCACTGATCTATTTTGTCACTATATATTTGCATTTTTGAGACTTGTATGTAGATGGAATCTTACAGTATGAACTCTCTTTGTCTTCTTTCATCAGCATCATTATTTTGAAATTTATTTATGTTGCTGTGTGTATTAATAATAGTTCACACCTTTTTATAGCAGAGTGGCATTCCATTGTTGTTTGTCCATTCACCTTTTAATGAATTTTGGGTTGTTTCAGGTTTTGGTTGGTGTTTTATAATAAGTTTTGAAGTGAGGTGGTGAAAGTCCTTCTGTCTATATTGGAAGTCCTTTGCATTTCCATATGAATTTTAGAATCATCTAGCCAATATCAACAAAAAAAGCCTTCTGGTATTTTGATTGGGATTGTGTGGAATCTGTAAATTAATTTGAACAAAATTGACATCTTAATATTATGAAGTCATTTGATTCATGGACATGTTATATTTCTCCATTTATTGAGGTCTTCTTCAATTTCCCTTAGCAATGTTTTGTAGTTTTCAACGTATAGGTCTTGCACATACTTTGTCAGATTATATCCTAAGAATATTATAGGTTTTAACTCAATTTTAAATGGTATTTAAAAAAATTCAATTTCCAAGTATTCATTACCAATATATTAAAATACAGTTGATTTTTCAATGTTGAACTTGTATCTTTTCATCATGCTAAACTCACTTGCTAGTTCTCCTAGATTATTTTATAGATTCCATTGGATTTTCTACATAGACAATCATGTTGTCTGTGAGTAATGACAGTTTTCCTTGTTCCTTTCTAGTGTGCGCATTGTGTTTTCAATTTCACCTTGTTGAGTTCTGTAGATTTATTATCCCTACCTAAAAATATTCTTCAGCTTTGTTTTTAGACATGGGTTAAGTTACTTGGATATGGTTTGATCTTTTAATGTCAATTTTAGGCTTCTGCAGTCTGGTGGACATCTCACACCGAGTGCTGTCAAGGGCACCAACTTCTGGTTTGCTTCTGAAACTTACAAGTGTAGAAGCAATGGCAGTCACCTCAGTTTTCCTTGAACCATATTATCTTTATTTCCTTTCTTACCACTTCAAGAGTAAACCAATATAAAAGCAACCTGGAAACAAAACTGAATAATCAGTCTTATCCATCTCCTGAAAGATTCTGTAGCAACTCTGAGTCTCCACCTGCTCCTGTATTTTCTTCCACTTTATCTCTCTATGTTGCATTACAGGTAATTTCCTTAGATGGGACTTCTAGTTTCATAATTCTCATTTCACCTATGTCTAGTCTGTGGTTTAACCTACCCACAGAATTTTAAAAAAATTCTCTTAGGTTTTTCTCTGAAACTTTTTGATAGTTATTTTTCTTATTAATATTTTTTATTCCATTTAAATTTATGTAAGCATTTTACTATATTTATTTTGTATTGCATATCTGATCATTCCTAGGGCTCTAATTCTGTTGGCAGTTGTTTCTTTGATTCTCACTCATGACAGCTTGAGTAATCATATACTTTTGGATTTTGAATCTGTGTTCTGTGGTGCTTTACCTTTGGGAATCTTTTGAGCTTGGGTGGATTACATTTTTCTGCAGAGTCAATCTGGGTTTGCTTGTAATTGGTGCCCTGGATAGCAATCCAGTTTTGGAGTTCTTTAAGTTAACATCTTGCTTATTTTTCCCTAAATGACTTTGGTGGTACAAGTTCAAGTCATAAACTCAGGTGAGGGAATGCATGGGATTAAAAGTGCTCAGGGGAGATTTTTCCCCCTCTTGAGCTCAGACTAAGACAGACAAATTTTCTTATTCTCTCCATTTGCCAGCAAGCCAATTTTATTATTTTTTCTATTTTATTCTTCCACTGAATGTGTAGCCCTAGCAAAACTGGGGCTTTATAGAGGAGTCTCAGTTCCAACTTATACCTTGCCTTCCTGGCTCCTGTGTGGTTGTCAGAAGGCAAGGCTCTTGGTTGCCAGAATTGACAAAGATACATAGGTTGGCTGTAGCTAATACTTACCAACTACTTTACCATAGCTTCTTCCCCTTTGCTTCTGAACTTTTCCTTAATATTTTTAAGCTTAGCTCTACATTTTAATGCGTGAAAACTATATTTTATTCAGCATTTCTGTGTTTTATGATTTTTGGGTTTGGAGGGATCTTACTTCTTATGCTACCTAACATACCTTTATATATATTAAGCAAGCTAGAAGGACATTAGTTTTTTTTTCCTATTTAGCATCCACATTGACACTGGAATGCTCACCAGGTCCATATGTCAGATGACCAGATGTCATAATTATGAGGTACTGAAAGGTATGAGCGGGGATTCTATCTCATGGGGGGTGGTTGACAATGGTATTCTCATTTATTTTGTTACTTTTTGCGTACTGTGGGGTATGGAGGTCTACATGCACTTGGTTATATGGATTTATGATTTACATTAGCTAGTTTCAATTAACACCCACAAAAAGGAACATATGGCTTTAAAAAATTCCTTCAAATAAGCTATAGATTGAGACAATATTACCAGGACAAGCACATGGAAACAGCAAGAGAAAGGCAGAGCTGATGATGCTTTTGTTTCTAGGGTAAGATCAATCTTATTTTTAATCACTACCAGAAGTTAAGATCACTTCTTACTTCCCCCTTTTTATTTTCTGTAAAATACGGTCTAGTATAATTGCCAGGTCTCTGAATCTCTTCTCTACACAGCTTTCCCACGTTTTCCCTTCAGCAGTGGTATAGTGTAGTGCACATGGGATATGTGTGAGTCAGACTTCCTGGGTTTGCATTCTGGCTCCACACCTTCCTAACTCTAAGACTTTAGCAAGTTCCTTAGCTCCAGTGCCTCTGTTTTAATCACCTGTAGTCATGTGTACCTCACAGCTTCTTGTGAGGATGAATGAATATGTGCAGAATGCTTAAAACAATGCCTGGCTCATAGCAGGTTTAGAAAGACTGAGCTCCTGTCACAGAGCAGTTATGAAGTACAGATGAGAAGCTGTATGTAGAACTTTGTTGTAAAGAGAGAAGTGGTATTTTTTTTAAAGATTTTATTTATTTATTTGAGAGAGAGAGAGAGAGATAGGGACAGAGATAGTGAGAGAAAGCACAAGCAGGAGGAGAGGGAGCAACAGACTCCCTCCTGAGCAGGGAACCTGATGCGGGGCTTGATCCCTGGACCCTGGGATCATGACCTGGCCAAAGGCAGATGCCTAACTGACTGAGCCACCCAGGTGCCCAGAGAGAGAAGTGGTATTAACAAAACAAAGGATCATGTGGGTAATTCTCTAAACCTGGTGCCTTTCTCTAGAATCTATCAGAAGGATAGAAGGGAGAGGAAGCTGGATAGCAGGAAAATGTTTAGGGAGGCTCTGGTCTAGTAGAACTAAATGAAAAGTAGAAATTGTGTTATTCTAATGTTAATATACTGAATAGTGCTACTGTTCAAGGTATTATAACAAATATCTCATTTGCTAGGAAGCTAGGAGGGACTAGTTACTAGAAAATGCTCTAAACTGTTAACACCCAATTGAATAGAAAAAAGATGGAAATAAACATTTGAACATCAGAATTAATACTTTCTGGTCAGCCAGTTTTTAAAAAGATGTAAATTGCGGTAGAATACACACAACATAAACTTTACACACCTTAACCATTTTTAAGTGTACAGTTCAGTACTATTAAGTAGGTTCTCATTGTTGTGCAACCAACCTCCAGAACTTTCATCTTGGAAAACCAAAATTCTATACCCATTAAACAACAGCTCCCCATTTTGTTCTCCCTGCAGCCTCTGGCCACCACCCTTCTCCTTTCTGTTTGTGTGATCTTTCAGTCAGTTTTTTTTTTTTTTAAAGATTTTATTTATTTGAGAGAGAGAGAGAATGAGAGAGAGAGCATGAGGGGGGGAGGGTCAGAGGGAGAAGCAGACTCCCCGCCGAGCAGGGAGCCGGATGTGGGACTGGATCCCGGGACTCCAGGATCATGACCTGAGCCAAAGGCAGTCGCTTAACCAACTGAGCCACCCAGGTGCCCATGTGATCTTTCAGTCAGTTTTAAAACCTCAGGCTGTCTTTGGGTAGACTCAGTGCCAAAGAAGGAAAATGCCTTTCTGAAGCATTTATTTTTTGTGTGGAATCATCCCATGGAACTTAGGAGAATCATCAAGGATCACAAAGGTATAGCAAGTGCATTGATTACCAGCCAAAGAAAGGATGTATGTTTTCATTTATAAACAAGCTAGCTCTTAGAGAACAGTTAAAAACTGTTTAAAAAGTTGAAATTCTCTTCTTCTGTGTTTTGTTACTTGAGAACATTGCCACCTGATCTCTTGTTTGAAAGTTTGATGACTACCAGCCACTGGAACTCAAAATTTAAGACCTGAAACTAGAGCCTTATTCAAGGAAATGCTTCAGGCTCCTCAGTCTCTTTAGTAGCTATGACCTTGGGATTCCATTTCATCTCCAAGCCAAAAAATCACCACTTTCTGGGGATAGCGACTTGCCATTTGGGGCTCTGTAGGAATTGTAATTTTTAGATCCTTCCATCACATAATTTAACTTTTTTTTTTTAAAGTTTTATTTATTTATTAGAGAGAGAATGAGAGACAGAGAGCACAAGAGGGAAGAGGGCAGAGGGAGAAGCAGACCCCCTGCTGAGCAGGGAGCCTGATGTGGGACTCGATCCCGGGACTCCAGGATCATGACCTGAGCCAAAGGCAGTCGCCCAACCAACTGAGCCACCCAGGCGCCCCGTTAACTTTTTTTTTTTAAAGATTTTATTTATTTATTTGAGACCGAGAGAGAGCACAAGCGGGGAGGAGGATCAGAGGGAGAGGGAGCAGAGACTCTCTGCCAAGCAGGGAGCCCACCTCAGGGCTTGTTTTTAGGACCCTGAAATCATGACCTGAGCTGAAGGCAGACCCTTAACTGACTGAACCACCCAGGCGTCCCACATAATTTAACTTTGAACACTTTTCAATTTCAAGAAATTTCAGAGCAGAGTGAGAGTAGATTGGTATCCATTACAGTATCTGGTGCATACTAAGTACCAGTGAATATTCTTTATGAACAATTATATGACAATAAATGACTTACTAAAATTTTTTGTTATATTTAAGATACATGGTAAGTCAGACAGCCATTGGAAGCATCTGATCCTAAAATAAATAAGAACTCATCCTACTGAGATACGTAAAATTACATTATATCATGCATAGTACCTGTAACTATGTCATTCACATGGCACTGCAGGGAGGACATTTAAATATTAAAATTTAATACTGATTTACATTTTTATTTAAATATGGAAAATAGATTTGTTTATCCTATTGAGATGGAATCCATTTTACTACTGGATTTTTCTATTTTCAAATTCCCAGGATTGAAATAGGAGGCAAACTTTGCCTTGTTACCTTGCAAGGATTCTGATATTCTGGCGGCCAGAGGCAACCACATTTTTTTGTGTGTGTCCCTGACACTGATGGTTGTGTGGTCTTGGGACAAACATCCATCCCTTTGCTCCCCTTCTCCACATGCATGGTAAGGGAGATCACAGTGTCTTTCCTGAGTGTGTCTCAGAGAGGAGTGGACATTTCAGCTTAAGAACAAACATCTTCCCTTCAGTAGCTGCCAGCTGAATGAGCTTGTCTCTTTTTTTTATTTTTATTTTATTTTTTGAATTTTATTTTATTATGTTATGTTAGACACCAGACATTACATCATTAGTTTTTGATGTAGTGTTCCATGATTCATTGTTTGCGTATAACACCCAGTGCTCCATGCAATATGTGCCCTCTTTAATACCCATCACCAGGCTAACCCCTCCCCCCAACACCCTCCCCTCTAGAACCCTCAGTTTGTTTTTCAGAGTCCATCGTCTCTCATGGTTCATCTCCCCCTCTCATTTACCCCCTTCATTTTTCCCCTCCTGCTATCTTCTTTTTTTAACATATAATGTATTATTTGTTTCAGAGGTACAGGTCTGTGATTCATCAGTCTTACACAATTCACAGCACTCACCATAACACATACCCTCCCCAATGTCCATTACCCAGCCACCCCATCCTTCCCACCCCCCTCTACTCCAGCAACCCTCAGATTGTTTCCTGAGATTAAGACTGTCTTATGGTTTGTCTCCCTCTCTGGTTTCATCTTGTTTCATTTTCTCCTCCCTACCCCTGTGATCCTGTGTCTTGTTTCTCAAATTCCTCGTATCAGTGGAGCTTGTCTCTTTTTAAAGAGGCAGGCCCTCTTCAGGGTGCATTGCTATGAGGTGATGAAGAAGGCCTCTTTGTAGCATTTCCTCTGTCAAGGTGAGGCCCATTCAGCTATTGGTCTGACTCTGTTGCCCATTCCAGACACTCCCGGGACTCTGACCCTTTCCCTGGTGGAGCTCTTCTGTCCATGGATGCACATCAAGGAGGCAGGACGTTCTCTTCATCACACACCATGCACACCGGCTGTGGACAGACACATAGCTGGCTTCTTCCAAGTGTCTTTCTTTTGTTGAAAAAGATCACCATCTACAGTCCTTGATACAATAGAAAAGAAAAAGAAAACAGAGACAAGGGAGTTTTAATTATGGAGGATTATTCCCAGGCCAGAAATCTGCCCATAAACTCAAAGGAAGAGATATAATCAAAATAATGCGACACTATCTTTCAAAATTTATCTGACTTTTATTTTTCTTAGTAGTTACCATCTATAACTAAGACGATGAGGCTATTTTGTGGGGGGAAGGAGAGGTGAGAAGGATAGACCCTACGTAAAACAACAGCTGGCTTCAGTTACCAGACTTTGGGTGAGTTATTTCTAAGATACTTCTGTATCACCAATGCCAGGGAGCATCTCCATGAATCAGTTGATCACTAGAAAATATAGATTTCTTGAAGGCAATGGAAACTCCAGAATGTCTACATAGAAGGGATTTGGAGGAGCCATGCTGGTTGGAAGGGAGGGCTTCAGGACAGGTCTTAAAACTGTTGGCACAGCAAGCACAGGATTTTTGCTTTTATGTGTTTATTTGGCATGGCTTTGGAGGTACTGATAGAGAGGCTGTAGAGATGATAAAGCCCTTCAGATCACTTTCTGGTGCCATGGTTATACATAAGCTTCTGGAGAAGTGCTCCAAGAGGCAGCCAAAATAGACATGGAAATGTCTTTATCTGACTTAATTTGACCAACCTGTGTGAGTCAGCTGCAAGTAGACATGACCAACCATTAGTCAGCAGCAAACATTATAGCAGAGAGGCTCCAAAAGGAGTGAGCTGTGCCCTGCTGTTTGAGTCAGTTGTAATAGGCTAGTAATTTTTGTTTGTTTTTGTTTTTTGGTAAAGGAGTTAAAGGTTCTGGCTTCTGGTAGCAAGGCAACTGATTATAGGCTGTTGACCCTTGGAGAAAAAGTTTTTGACCTAAAAGTTGAAAGGGCTGTCAATGATGATTAGCCTCGCTATAATCATTGAGTGCTAAGGAATTTTTAGACAATGTCTCATTTTGTCCAATCAAGTAGGTGCTGTTATGAACTCCACAATATGGATGAGCAAATAGAAGCTTGTACGCGCTACATCGCTTGCCCAAAGTCACACAAGTATTCAACCCCGGGGACCCTGGGCCTATCTGGCTCTTGAGCGGCTCTGTGAGACTGATCACATTTAGAAGGCCACATCACAAAGGAGCAGTCTCCCTAGAGGGTGGGATGGGACTGGAAGAGGGATTGTGTGAGTGAGAGAGCTAATGGCTAGTCCTGAGGGTTGTGTTTTTCAGATTTTCATAGGTTCTCTAGAACTGGTTTATTTTTTTGTCCTTTTACTCACAAGATCAATCTTCAAGAGCACTATCAAGGGGAAAGGCAAGCTAGTATGAGGCTCAGTTAGCCAGTGATAGAAACTGTTTGAATAAGTGGTTCCCAAACTTTGAAGTTAAAAAAAAAAAAAAAAATCACCTGGAGGCATATTAAAATTGCAGATTCTCACTTTCTCCCTTCAGAGAGTCTGATTGTGTAGGCGCAGGGCCTGGGAATCTGCATTCTTAACGAGATCGTCCAGGCAGTGGACAAGATCGTCTAATGCTTGTGGACCACACTTGATGAGGTCCTAGCACCATCACCACCTACTGGCAGTGTCCCTGAATTGCAGGCCAAGAGGAAACTGCCAAGAAAAATTAAATGGCTTCCTCCAGGTTGGAGTAGCAATTCTGACGTGCAAAGAGATAATACTGTCTCAGTAGTACACTTTTGAGTTGTTGAAGAGAGTATGAGGTAATGTGTCTCTTCTGACCTCACGATGCTACAAGCTTTTGCCCAAATGATTTAGGATTATTAACTTTTTTTGCTTAGGTCATAAAAAGAAAAAAGAATCAAAGTGCTTAAAGATAAATAGATTTCCTTTTGTTTCCCAGCCAAAAACACATATCCAAATAAAAATCCTTCTAAATGTCTAGAGATCGCTTTGCTTGGTATGATGAGTACCAAGATGGGCTCCAGCATTCTCTCTCCAGCTATATAAGGTTTGTATTAACTAAAGAAATTTTCCAATCTGCTGGAAGGCACTATAACTCTTTTTTTTTTTAAAGATTTTATTTATTTATTTATTTGAGAGAGAGAGAGAGAGAGAGAGAGAGAGAAACAGCATGAGAGGGGATAGGGTCAGAGGGAGATGCAGGCTCCCTGCTGAGCCGGGAGCCCGATGTGGGACTCGATCCCAGGACTCCAGGATCATGACCTGAGCCGAAGGCAGTCGTTTAACCAACTGAGCCACCCAGGCGCCCAGGCACTATAACTCTTAAAACAAGAGGACAACCCTCCCAAGGCAGTCCAACACTGCAAGAAATTCTAAAAAGTAGTCTCTGGTGACTTTCTGCTTTTTTCTTTTTGAAGTTTGCATTGTGATAAAAGCCTTCCTACTAGGTAGGATGAACATGCCGGCTGCCAGTTGACTAAGCTGATCATTTATTTAAATTTAATGTCTCAACGAGAAGTGTCACTGGCATAGCAGTTCAGTCCCTTGGCAAAGACCTGGCCAGGGAGCACTGTCAGCAGCTGCTATTACTAATTTAGCCCAGTGTCCTGCATTACATTTAAAGATTACCACCACTCAGCAAAGTGCTGTGGTATTATAAGATGCTCAGACAGGAGAAGAGCCACTCAGAGGGCTCCCAGGGCAGTGGGAGCTCTCAGTCATATTGTATTACAAGGCTAGGAGAAACGGCTCTAGCATTTGAAAGTAGGATGCGACATTATTACATGTAATTAACTAAGGACTCCTTGGGCAGTGGCCCAACTTGAGATTTTATCTGACAGGGTTGCCGAGAAAGGGAGAGGAGGAAGGAAAGACCTTATTTTAGTCAGGTTAGGGAAAAAAATGTCAAAGGTCAGTGTGTTGATTGAAGAATATGTCCTGTATAGTGAGAAATGAAAAGCAGTTCACATAATACAAATTCTTCCACTTCTGTCACTTGAACGAACTATCTGAAGCAATCATTTTTCATCTATTTCCTACAATAATGTTGGTCCACAGGGTATTTATTCCTTCCTTGTGTATTCTCAGAGAGCTAGAAAGAATGTTAAAGAAAAGGCAGAGTATGAAGTGAGTTGAGGCCAGCTCCCACCGAAGTCAGTTTTCAGCTTTAGGGCGGGAACGTACTCTTCTCTGTGGAACAAAAAGAAACACGTTTGGACAACGCTTTGGTAAAGTCTTTGAGTGATAAAAGCAGTTGCAAAACTTGGAAATAATTCCCAGACCTGAATATACTGGTTAATGCCTTTCCAGACCTTTTTCTTTCCTCTTCTTTGTTTAGGATGAACATTAACTTTATAAAGAAACCGACACTTGTATTTGTAACATATGGTGGTTTCCGATAAAATGCAAGAATTCATCTGCCAATCTAGGATTTATTTTCTTATATTTTTGCCTCAGGCTGGTTAAACTGCTTTGCATGACAACAGAAATGTAATGTGTGACTGGGGGAAAGCATTTCTTGAAAAGACAGACTACAGATCGTCCTATAACTTTGAGGATTTAGGTGTTTGTGAATTGAATGGCTTCTATTAACTATGGTGGGATTATTTCAGAAAAAAACAATTGAGTGCCTGGGTGGCTTAGTTGGTTAGGCATCTGACTCTTGATTTCGGCTCAGGTCATGATCTTAGGGTGGTGGGATTGAGCCCCAAATCAGCTCTGTGCTCAGTGGGGAGTCTGCTTGAGATTCTCTCTCTCCCTCTCCCTCTATGCAACACCTCCCCACCCCTAAGCTCACATGTGCTCTCTCAAACAAACAAAAACAAACAAACAAACATATCCCCCCAGCTCGCATGCGCTCTCTCTCTCAAACAAACAAACATATCTTCAAGGGAAGAATGAGGATAGAATTGTGAATAAAGAGTTATATAGACATGAGAACAAAATTATGTAGCCTCGTGGGAGCTTAGGGCGCCAGTTCCGTGTAAAGGTTTTATGGGTGCTCAATGAGCACACTTCGCAGAAGCAGCCCTGAAGGAAACATTCCTATGAGAACTCTGGGAGAAACACAAGACACTGAAGGAGCGTTCTGAAAACCTAAAACATAAATAACTTTACTATACTACATAAGGTTTTAGCTATTGTTCACTGGCATTTTATTTTATTATTTTTATTTATTTGACACAGAAAGAGAGAGAGAGCACACAAGTAGGCAGATGTGGGGCTCAATCCCAGGACCCCAGGATCATGACCAGAGCTGAAGGCAAGACGCTTAACTGACTGAGCCACCCAGGCGCCCATCACCTACATTTTATTTTTAACCACTATTGGCCACCTCCATCCATTACTTGTCCACTGGATGATTGTCTTTGGGTCAAGCTCGTCCCAGGCACAAAGTTCTATCTCTTCTATCTCTTTTTACTTTAAAGGACAGTGTTTTCTCTTTGCCGAATGGATCTGCAGGCCCTGGTCTTTGGCCCTGGCCCTGTGTGTTTCTCCTCCTGTTCCTCCTGCTCTGAGCTGAAGTGGGACTCTTCACTCATTAATGCGGCCAACACCTTCATTACGTAGGTCACAGGATCCCATAGGGCTTGTTCCCCAGCCCATTCTCTGAAGCTGAGAAGGTATAAGCTATTTAGGCTAGATTTATTTAGATATTAGGGCTTCCATCTCTCTCCCTCTCTCTCCCTTCCTTTCTTTTTTGAAGTAGGAAGGAGCTCTAATTGGCTTTCTTTTTAAAAAAAGTTTACATATTTTAGGTCAAAATTTGTTATGGCAACAAACTCCCTGGGTATGATTTTCTAGCCTAACAGAAAGACCCCCTTTTTTTTTTTTAAATTTTTTTTTTTAGATTTTTTTTTTTTTAAGATTTTATTTATTTATTCATTAGAGACAGAGAGAGAGAGGCAGAGGGAGAAGCAGGCTCCCAAGGAGCAGGGAGCCCGATGCGGGACTCGATCCCAGGACCCTGAGATCATGACCTGAGCCGAAGGCAGACGCTTAACCATCTGAGCCACCCAGGCGCCCCAGAAAGACCCCTTTATGAAGAAATGTTATTTGTATTGGATATTGCTTGAAATCCGTTCCAACACCGAGTTTTTGGTGAAATAAAAGAGAAATGTGGGGCAGAGGGCACAAGGGGTGGGGGTGAGGTGGCGGGGTTGGGGAGGGCTGGGAGGCAGGAGACAGGGCTGTGCTTAGCTCTCCTGTGCAGAACCCCTCCCAGAGCTGGGACAGACACTCCGCCCTCTGGGCCTGAGCTTTCCTATGGGGACATGAGAGCTCTAAATTTAGGAGCTCTTTCCCACTCTCTAGAGCCCATCATTCTCTGTATTTGACATGGATTTACTTGGACTTGTGAATTTTTGAGCTCTCTAATTCTTGCTTTCCTTCCTCTCTTAGTCTCTCCCTCCTTCCCATCCATCCTCTCCTCCCCCTTCCTGCTCTCCCTCCTCTTCTTCATTTTCCCCGAGCATCCCTCTGTACCTTTATTTTGCTTCTCTATTTCTTAGGGTCCATTCTTTTTTTTTTTTTTAAGATTTTATTTATTTGAGAGAGAGCAAGCAAAAGCAGGGGGAGCCGCAGAGGGAGAGGAGAAGCAGACTTCCTGCTGAACAAGGAGCCTGACGGGACTCAATCCCAGGTCCCCAGGATCATGACCTGAGCTGAAGGCAGCAGCTTAACCAACTGAGCCACCTTAGGGTCCAACTGAGTGCCCCTCTTAGCATCCATTCTTTTACAGCAGGTAGATGGAGGATCAGAAGCGTTAAGTGATTTTTCTAGGGTTGCACGGTTAGTGGCTTGGTAAGACCCTAAATGCATCTTTAGAATTGGCCTCCCTTTCTGCTCTCTTGTGTGTCAATAATTTCCCTCTTGTTTTGTGCTGGTGATTCTTCTTAAAGGTAATATGAAGCCCTCCAAAACTAAAGGTGAGTGCAGATGATCAGATTGTACATTTTTTTTTTTTTTAAGTAGGTTCCATGCCCAGTGTGGAGCCCAGGGTGAGGCTTGAACTCACAACCCTGAAATCAAGACCTGAGCTGAGATCAAGAGTCAGATGTGTAGCTGACTGAGCCAGCCAGGTGCTCCCATATTGTACTTTCATTTCAGAACACAGGAAGGGGCAAGAGAGGGGTGGACAGTAAGAAGCATGCAGTGAGGGGTGCCTGGGTGGCTCAGTCGTTAAGCGTCTGCCTTCGGCTCAGGACATGGTCCCAGAGTCCTGGGATCGAGCCCTGCATCGGACTCCTTGCTCGGCGGGAAGCCTGCTTCTCTCTCTCCCACTCCCCCTGCTTGTGTTCCCTCTCTCTGTGTGTCTCTCTCTGTCAAATCAATAAAGTCTTTAAAAAAAAAAAAGCATGCAGTGACTCTTCACCCGACGAAATGGGCATGAGTCAGGTTTGGGCAACTGAAGAGGATGCCAAAAATGTTTGTTCCCACGAGATACAGGAATGTGAGTGAGGTGTGTAATTGCTAGAATTTAATTAGTGAAGGCACTGGGGACCAGCGACCACCACTATCACCCAAACCCGTTTTCTGATCTCTGCTCCAAACACCTGCTAGGGTGACCTTGAGCAAACGACCTCAGAACCCTCTTAGGGCCTGAGCTGTGTATAAAGTAATGATCTGTTAAGTATCAGTAATGATGATGATGATGATGATGAATCTTCCTCAAGGCAGGGAGACTGGATCTTTGAGGTCCCTCTGGATCCTATGTTCTCAGATTTGATTTGATAACTGAAAAGTAACCTTGGACAGACATCGTCAAAACTGAAAAAAGCCTTAGTTAGGGCACCATGTAACCCGAGGATTAACAAAATAGCTGGCCAGAACCAGGTTTTCCTTGGGCACCTGGGTGTCTCAGTCGGTTAAGCATCAGGTCAAGATGCCAGCCTGGGGTCTTGGGATCGAGCCCCACTTCGGCTCCCTGCTCAGTGGAAAACCTGCTTCTCCCTCTGCACCTCCCTCCTGCTCATGCTCTCTCTCTCTCTCTCTCTCAAAAAAAAAAAAAAAAAAAATCAGGTTTTTCTCATTCTGAGCTGAAAAATGGTAGTATACCTTGGTACTTAGAAGGCAATTTCTGCCCCTCTTTTTCTGGCTCTATGGTTTTGCATAGTATTTATAATTAGAAGTGAATTAAAGTAATTTTTTTAAAAAGTAAACCATTTTCGGGATGCCTGGGTGGCTCAGTCATTAAGCATCTGCCTTCGGCTCAGGTCATGATCCCAGGGTCCTGGGATCGAGCCCCGCGTCGGGCTCCCTGTTCCGCGGGAAGCCTGCTTCTCCCTCTCCCACTCCCCCTGCTTGTGTTCCCTCTTTCGCTGTCAAATAAATAAATAAAATCTTAAAAAAAAAAAGTAAACCGTTTTCTTGGTTCTTGCTCGCACTTACACATGCAGGTCTCCAGGCACCTGCAAATTCTCCCAGGTGGTTGCTTGTGGGACCCCTGGCTTCTCCACCCTTTGTTGCTACGTCTCCTTGCGGCCGGGCTTGTCACCTGCATGGTGCAACCTCTGTCTTTTGGCCACCCTGTGTCCTGCTCCCTCTTAGGTGGGTGTTGCTGTGTCATGAGATGCCGCGAAGCCCTGGTCCCCGTGTGATCTGAGCCCACTGACAACGTGGGGCAGAATCCTTCGTGGTATCACACACTTCCGAAGGCTCCTGGACGGTGCTGCTGGTGTCTTGTGAGACCGTGTGCTTCATTTTCCCTTATTCTTTCTAGTTCCCAGATGGGGTTCCAACTCTGAGTACTGAGCGGGGGGGGGGGGGGGGGGGGG
>NW_023270426.1:1728510-1771849 GCF_011800145.1 Mirounga leonina | reverse complement strand
GGGGGGGGTGGGGTGCGGGGGGGGGGGGGGGGGGGGGGGGGGGGGGGCGCGCCCATGTGATGGCAAAGCTGGAAGAGAGACGTCGCGATACATACACAGCCATACCCTGCTCTATTGCATGTTGCGGATGCTCTGTGCGTGTGTGTGGTTTTTGTTTGCTGTTGGTTTGTACAAAACGCACGTGTCCGTGGCAACCTGAGCGAGTCTTTTGTGCCACTTTCCCAACAGTACGTGCTCACTTAACGTCTCTGCGTCACAGCCTGGTAGTGATGTCACTATTTCAAACTCTTTCGTTGTGACTGTATGTGTTACGGTCGTCCGTGATCGCTAATCACGGCTCGCGGGAAGTGCGGGCCGTGGTTAGCATCCTGTATGCAACAGGATGTATTTTAAGGTAGGAACGTGCTTTTGTCGGACATCATGCTGTTACACACTTAAATAGACGGCCAGTAGCGTGGAAACATCGCTTTTATGTGCACTAGGAAATCAAAATTTCATTTCACTCGCCTTATTGTCATGTTCGCTGGATTGCGGTGCTCTGGGATGGAAACTGCAATATCTCCGAGGTATGCCTGTACTCGGATCCCGGCTGAGGCTTTGTTCTTGGACCGAACACCCGTGTGTGACTTGGATGACCAACTCTCCTGGTCTCCTGGGCCTGCGGAGTTTCCCAGCATGGGGACTTACAGGGCTAAAACCAGGCCAGTCCCTGGCACATGGCAACCCTTGGCCACCCTAACGGTTCCCCTGATATCCCCTCCCCAGGGGTTTCTCAGAGGCCCCGGGGGCACAGTTAGCTCTGCACCCCAGCGATGCATGTTGCTCTGACCCAAAATAGGACTACTGCTTTCTACTGACACTGATTTTAGCCTAGAATAAACAAAACCTGAATGTCTTCATTTTTCCTTATCCAGGGGGATCCACTGGACCTGATACAACACCCAGAAGAGGCAGCCCTCCTCACCTCGTTTGGTGGTCAGAAGTCATGGCAAAGTGCCAGGAACTCAGCAATCTCAGTAAATATTTAATAAAGACAGTCAGGATCCTACACAGACCTCGGCCTCCTTAGGACAGACTCGAACCATCTTCCTAACAGAGCAGACAGATTCTTAACCATTTCCATTTGCCTGCCTTGAAAGCATCCCCCCACCTCCCTCAAGGGGGCTTTTCACTTCTTTCGTCATTAGATCAAAATGTGCAATATTATTTTAATTCATACCACCTGGATATTTGAACCAAGCTGACAGCTTACAAAATCAATCAGTTTCTCAGTTTTGTCTTTTAAACCGTGTGGAGGTAATTCAGCCTGCTGCTAATCACTGTCTATTTAATTACGATGCGTGCTGATGTAAAACCAAGTGCGAACACAGGTTGCAATTAATGCATCATGTCAAAAAAGCTGTTGAAGTGTCTGTGCTCATGGGATTGGGGGATGGAAGAAGCCCCAGAGGTCATTTAGCTACTTTTCCCACGGTGGGGACTTCGCGCCACATTTACACTGCGCTTTGCATATATCTCTCGTGATGACCGTGTCACAAAGAGGTAGAAAAGATTGACACTAATATTTATCCTTTAGCCACCAGCTACCAGACCTGATCTGGGGAGATGACATCCATGGTTTCACTTAATCTGCCCTGCGGCCCTACAAGGCAGGTCCTTGACCCCTATGTGCAGGTGAGTTAATGATGCCCGGAGAAACAAAATAATTTTTCCCAAGTTGTCACAGCTCGTAGGTGGTGTAGGGATGAGCTGAACCCACATCAGGTTGGCAGGGATGCCCACGCTCTCGCACCTCCAATGTCAGCTGCTCTTCTCTGGGGGAGGAAGCTGAGACTCACAACGTGGCTTGGCCAAGGCTCAGTTATAGAATGTGAGGTCATGAATTGGCCGGCTCATTGATGATGGAAGAAATGGAAGTTCTGAGAAGCTGGGTTGAGCTTGCCGCCTGCTGATGGTGGCCTGTGAAGCCAGGGGCCCCCCACCCCATTCCGTGGCTCTAGTGCAAGAGCTCAGCTTCCCCTCTGCTCTCATGCACAGCCCACTTTACAGAATCCACTTCAAGGTGACTAATTGTGTGCCTGGAGCTTTGCTTCCCTCTAAGGAAGGTAGGGGAGTAAGTGATGGAGAGTTAGGGTCTCCCTCTGCAAGAACCCTTCTGCCATTCCGGTGTTTAGGAATTAGCTTCCAAAATCTAGGCAAAATGTGGCCCTTCCCTAGCTACGGTGCAGAGCCAGGATGACTTTGAAAGCTGTGGACACACATACACTCTAAGGAGGAATCTCAGGCTGCGTGAGCAGAGTCAGATGTTTTGCAAAATTGGACGTAATTCCAATTTTTTGAGAGTGGAGTTGTTTGTGACTCATGCTTTGCTTGCTGGTGCTCCTCAAACTTCAGCTCGCAACAAGAACCTGGAGGGCCTGTTAATTCTCAAATGCCTGGGTCCTGTTCTAATCCAGGATGTCGGGGTGTGGCCGAGAATTTCCATTTCTCAGTAGCCCCTGGGAGGTGCAGGGGTGTAAGGCCCAATTGCCAGCCACACCCCAGGAGTGCCACATTAATGCACTTGTGGAAAGCAACCTGGCCTCCACGTGACAGCCAGCTGGGGACCAGAGCACCTAGGCATTTGAACGTGGCCATCCTTCTTTAAGGTTTTCGTTTTTAGCCAAACATAATTTATGAAGAAGGAACCTGAGGATTTCTATGAGTGAGTCCTTTTGTTGCCAATTTATTTTGCATTGTAGACAAATGTAGATCATGTAACTTACGCATACATTTGGTTATATGATGGGTGAAATCCTGTCTTCTGAAATATGACAATTGACAAGATAGTAAGACTGCACACTAACCCCACTTTTCTGCACAGTGGGTGCTGCTGGTGGTTTGGGTTTTGTTTTAGGTAATCCCAGTGTGAGTGTCTACAGCGTTTCCATTGTTTTTTTTTTTTTTTTTTCCGTAGAATCCTCTGTCCTTCACACCAGGTTCATTTGTAGACTTCACTCCTTACTACTGGCCCCTGTCTTTCTGATCCTCCCCTTCCTTTCATTCCAGGACGACTGAAATTCCCAGGCACAATGATGTTTACGTGAATTCAATCTCTTTATCGGTGGCTATTCACTGATTAGAAGGTCCTGGCAGTGCAAGGGAGAAAGACCCTGTTAAAGAAGGACTAATCAGTCGAAGGAACCAAAGGCTGAGGTGAGGAATCACCTTTTAAACTGCAACTTCTCCTTGACCTCATTTGCAAACGGCCTGCCAAACATTGACGGCACAGAAACCAGGGAGGGCAAGGAAGTAGTATGTTGTTTCCCCTACACCTTCGGAGATAATGGTCCATGCTGATCTGTGATTTATTTCTTGTACTGAAAGCTCAGAGGGAGGGAATCCATTCAGTGAAACAGAAAAAAGGAGACTCCAAAACACATCTTTTTAATTACTGGAATAAAATGCAGACTCACAGAAGGGCCTCTTGACAAGATGTCGCCATTACATTTGATAAACGGGTTGGGGAATTTTAGGATGGTTGCCTGCAAAGTTGACCTAAAAGAGCACACTTCTTTGAGAACTGGAAAGACCTGATTCTCAAGCAGAAAATCACATCTCTGGGGTGGAAGAGGTCTTCCCACGATGCAGTTACTTGTGTTTACACCATTCCCCCTCCTGGGCTTGTGTCCACTGAGCCACCCCCTTTTTCCTGCTCCCTTGAGTTATTCCACTCACTTTCTGCTGGCGTTTTTCTCAT
Source organism: Mirounga leonina (assembly GCF_011800145.1). Taxonomy (NCBI): domain Eukaryota; kingdom Metazoa; phylum Chordata; class Mammalia; order Carnivora; family Phocidae; genus Mirounga; species Mirounga leonina. The sequence continues at coordinate 1,768,110 of NW_023270426.1, read as the reverse complement.
CCCAAAAGGGGTGTGGGGGGTGAGAAACTGGACACAAATACTTCTTTTATCATCTGCTATTTGGGGAGGTATTTGAGGCTGTTTGTGACCCTTATTTCGTTTAAATTGTTTTTCCATGCAAATGTTTGTTCTCTACCTAATTTTGGTCACTTTGTTGCAATGCCCTTTTACAGAACAAGACCAAAAATAGGTGCTGGTGTCACCGAGTGGAAATTTGCTTCCCAAATGCCCTTAATTGTCCTTCATCCCGTTCTCTCTCGTCAGAGACCTGTGGCTGCTGGTGCTTCTGGGAAGGAATATTTTCCCTGCTTCTGACAGATTCTTCCCTGAGTGCATTGACCCCAAGCCCTCTAATTATGGTTAAGTGTCCTGGAGTTATGACACCTGAACATAGATGGTCCTTTTACAGCTAGGTTTTCTTCTGGCAGTTTACTATTTTGACTTGTTTCTTATCAACAGTTATGTAAAAAGACTTTTGATGGCTATGACAAGGTCCACTGGATTGATGTATCACACTACTTTTAACCATTCCTCCATGCTGAACATTTAAACTTTTTTCTTCATGTACGTAATCCTTTACTTGTTTCTGCTTTATTTAAGCCAAAGATATTCCCAAGTGTGTGTGAGATTATTGGGTATTAATATTTTTATAGCTCTTGAAACGGTTTGTCAAACGTATTCCAATGTGTGAGTGCAGTTTCACTGTGATGTTGGCAGAATTTGGTGTTACTATTATTTTATTTCACTATCTTAACAGATATAAAGTGGTACCTGTTAGTTTACAATTTTCATTTGTTTCATAATTAGTAGGGTAGTACATTTTTTAATACATTCATTTGCCACTTGTATCTATCATTTACAAAATGGCACTTTATCTTGGTAAATATTAGTTTGGTGAACACTGAGTTGATTGGACACATTCTAGCCATGGGTAGGATAGGAGGGCAGGGAGGGGGAGAAGAAGGGAGAGAGAAAGGAAGGAAGAGGGGAAAGCTTGTATCCCAACAATAGGCATTGGCAGAGCTTGACCTTGCTCAGAGATGGGCCCATCTTACAAAACCTGTCCCAAATTAAAATTAGACTACCACAGGGGGCAGTCCAAATATACAGGTGTTAGGAACCAAAGCCTTCTGTTTATTCTTTGCTTCTTTGTTATGAATGTGTTTAGTGTTACCATATGCTCTTCTCCCTTTGAGATGGGCATTTTGCCATGTGTATAATGCTTTGAGACTATTAATTACTCTGTATGAAATAAGTTATTATTACTGTGATTCTCTTCTTTGATGATTCCAGTTCTCCAGGAGAAGTGGGTTTTTGTTTTGTTGGTTTTGGAATAGGCTACTTCTTATTTTGAGGCTTAGGTTCAGAGATAGGACCCATAGCTATGGTGAGCTTTCATGATAACCCAGCTCTTGGGGGTCTGCATAATTTGGGGAAGACATTTGTCACTGGTGACACTCTTGGAAGCCTTGGACCTGCTACATGGCTTCTGCTCTGCTTGAGGACATTCAATATTTCCAACATATTTTTTATGGCTAATGCTAATGAGGATCTATAGACTCTGAGATATGAGCAGCCTATTTTTCTGCCTCTAAGTAGGACAGCCAGCAGGTGGTTTTTTTTTTCATTCATTTATTCAATCATTCATTAGTTCATGCATGAATCCAGCTCATGTTTATTGAAGAACTACAGTGCCAGGCATCCTGCTAGGAAATCTGATTCAGAATTGTTTAGGGAAGGAAACACAGCCATGCTTCCCTTTGGTCTCCTGCTGCTAATTCTCTGATGTCTGTCAGGTAATGGTTCAGAAAGTAGCAAACTAACTTTGGCTAATCCAACACGCAACCTCACCCCACTCCTCCAGCACATGCAGGCTGTTAAGATCCTTGAGCAAAGAAAGGAGTTGGAGAAAGATACGTGACTTCAAGATCTGAACATGGAGAAAATGGACACCTCATCAGAAATGGGATCAGGGCAGGGGAGAACAAGAAATAAATACTGGTCAAAACCCTGGTGCTTTATACTGTTGTGAAAATTACAGAGGATGGCAAATATAAAGCACCTGATGACCTGATTTGCATTTTCTGAGGGTCTGTGACTACTAGGTTGATTGGATTGCAGGAGAACAAGAGAGGTTGAGAGACTAGGCAGAGGCTATGGGAGTGTTCTGAGTGATGGTAAGAGTTTAGATTACACGGTGGAGATGGAGAGAGGTGGACAGAGCACAGATATATTCTAGAAGTTGAAGTGACATGGAGTTGATGAATGATTGATTGTAGAAAACAGGACAAAGGGAAGAATCAAGGCTGACTTATGGGTCCAGGCTTAAGCACATGGGTGCTGCCATTTATTACATCATGAAGGACAGGAATGAGGGGTATGCTGGGTAGGGGGACAAGTTTGAGTCTGTGTGTGGGGGGAAAGGGGAAATTCTGGGACCATCATTTTGAGAAATCTTGTCTGTAGGTTTCTCTGGACACACAGGAGAAAATAAATTGGCTACTTAAATGTGGGTCATCTTCCACAAAGCTCTCCTGGTTGGATAGATGGGTTCAATTTGCAAAGATTCCCATCTCCTTTAAAAAGTTGTGATTCCATTCAGGCATGGAAGAAAGCCATGACAAGAAAGAAGTATATTATAGGTGGGTGGAGCAAGATGGCAGAGGAGTAGGAGACCTGGAGTTTGTCTGGTCTCAGGAATTCAGCTGGATGGGGATCAAACCATTCTGAACACCTACAAACTCAACAGGAGATCAAAGAAAAGAATAGCAACAACTCTCTGAACAGAAAAGCAACTACTTTCTGGAAGAATGACAGGACGGAAAAAATCACCTCAACAAAAAAAAAACAAGAGATAGTGCCGACTGCCAGGGACCTACTCAATACGGACATTAGTATGATGTCAGATCTAGAGTTCAGAGTCATGACTTTAAAGATACTAGCTGGGCTTGAAAGGGGCATGGAAGTTATTAGAGAAACTCTTTCAGGAGAAATAAAGGAACTAAAATCTAACTAAGTCAAAATCAAAAGGGCTATTAATGGGGTGCAATAAAAAATGGGGGCACTAACTGCTAGGATGGATGAGGCAGAGGCGAGCATCAGTGATATAGAAGACCAAAGAAGGAAAATAGAGAAGCTGAGAAAAAGAGAGATAAACAACTATTGGATCACGAGGGTAGAATTTGAGAGATAAGCAATACCATAAGATGAAACAACATTAGAATGATTGGGATCCCAGAAGAAGAAGGAAGAGAGAGAGGGGCAGAAGGTGTATTGGAGCAAATTATAGCAGAGAACTTCCCTAATTTGGGGAAGGAAATAGGCATCAAAATCCAGGAGGCACAGAGAACCCCTCTCAAAATCAATAAAAATAGGTCAATACCCCAACATCTAATAGTAAAACTTATGAGTCTCAGAGACAAAGAGAAAATCCTGAAAGCAGCTCGGGAGAAGAGATCTGTAACCTACAATGGTAGAAATATTAGATTGGCAACAGACCTATCCACAGAGGCCTGACAGGCCAGAAAAGACTGGCATGATATATTCAGAGTACTAAATGAGAAAAATATGCAGCCAAGAATACTATATCCAGCTAGGCTGTCATTGAAAATAGAAGGAGAGATAAAAATCTTCCAGGACAAACAAAAACTAAAGGACTTTGCAAACACAAAACCAGCCCTAGAAGAAATATTGAAGGAAATACTCTAAGCAAAGAGAGAGCCTAAAAGCAACATAGACCAGAAAGGAACACAGACAATATACAGTAACAGTCACCTTACAGGCAATACAATGGCACTAAATTCCTATCTTTCAATAGTTACCCTGAGTGTAAATGGGCTAAATGCCCCAATCAAAAGACACAGGCTATCAGATTGGACTAAAAAACAAGACCCTTTGATATGCTGTCTGCAAGAGACTCATTTGAGACCCAAAGACACGCCCAGATTGAAAGTGAGGGGGTGGAAAACCATTTACCATGCTAATGGACACCAAAAGAAACCTGGGATGGCAATCCTTATATCAGACAAATTAGATTTTAAACCAAAGACTGTAATAAGAGATGAGGAAGGACGCTATATCCTACTTAAAGGGTCTATCCAACAAGAAGATCTAACAATTGTAAATATCTATGCCCCTAACATGGGAGCGGTCAATTATATAAGGCAATTAATAAGAAAAGCAAAGAAACACATTGACAACAATACAATAATAGTGGGGGACTTTAACAACCCCCTCACTGAAATGGACAGATCATCTAAGCAAAAGATCAACAAGGAAATAAAGACTTTAAATGACACACTGGACCAAATGGACTTCACAGACATATTCAGAACATTCCATCCCAAAGCAACGGAATACACATTCTTCTCTAGTGCCCATGGAACATTCTCCAGAATCGATCACATCCTAGGTCACAAATCAGGTCTCAACTGATACCAAAAGATTGGGATCATTCCCTGCCTATTTTCAGACCACAGTGCTTTGAAACTAGAACTCAATCACAAGAGGAAAGTCAGAAAGAACTCAAATACATGGAGGCTAAAGAGCATCCTACTGAAGAATGAATGGGTCAACCAGGAAATTAAAGAAGAATTAAAAAAATTCATGGAAACCAATGAAAATGAAAACACAACTGTTCAAAATCCTTGGGATGCAGCAAAGGCAGTCCTAAGAGGAAAGTATATAGCAATACAAGCCTTTCTCAAGAAACAAGAAAGGTCTCAAATACACAACCTAACCCTACACCTAAAGGAGCTAGAGAAAGCACAGCAAATAAAGCCTAAACCCAGCAGGAGAAGAGAAATAATAAAGATCAGAGCAGAAATCAATGAAATAGAAACCAAAAAAAACCAGTAGAACAGATCAATGAAACTAGGAGCTTGTTCTTTGAAAGAATGAACAAGATTGATAAACCCCTGGCCAGACTTATCAAAAAGAAAAGAGAAATGACCCAAATCAACAAAATCATGAATGAAAGAGGAGAAATCACAACCAACAGCAAAGAAATACAAACAATTATAAGAACATATTATGAGCAACTCTATGCCAGCAAATTCGATAACCTGGAAGAAATGGATGCATTCCTAGAGATGTATCAACTACCAAAACTGAACCAGGAAGAAATAGAAAATCTGAACAGACCTATAACCACTAAGGAAATTGAAGCAGTCATCAAAAATCTCCCAACAAACAAAAGCCCAGGGCCAGATGGCTTCCCAGGGGAATTCTACCAAACATTTAAAGAAGAATTAATACCTATTCTTCTGAAACTGTTCCAAAAAATAGAAATGGAAGGAAAACTTCCAAACTTGTTTTATGAGGTCACCATTACCTTGATCCCCAAACCAAAGACTCCATCAAAAAGGAGAATTACAGACCAATATCCTTGATGAACATGGATGCAAAAATTCTCACCAAAATACTAGCCAATAGACTCAGCCATCAGAAAAGATGAATACCCAACTTTTATATCAACATGGATAGGACTGGAGGAGATTATGCTAAGTGAAATAAGTCAAGCAGAGAAAGTCAATTATCATATGGTTTCACTTATTTGTGGAACATAAGGAATAGCATGGAGGACATTAGGAGAAGGAAGGGAAAAATGGGGGGGGTGTTGGAGGGAGAGATGAACCATGAGAGACTATGGACTCTGAGAAACAAACAGGGTTTTAGAGGGGAGGGGGGAGGGGGGATTGGTTAGCCCGATGATGGGTATTAAGGAGGGCACATACTGCATGGAGCACTGAGTGTTATACAAAAACAATGGATCGTGGATCACCACATCAAAAACCAATGATGTATTGTATGGTGACTAACATAACATAATAAAAAATAAATAAATAAAAATAAAAAAAAAATACTAGCCAATAGGATCCAACAGTACATTAAAAGGATTATTCACCACAACCAAGTGGGATTTATCCCTGGGCTGCAAGGTTGGTTCAACATCCACAAATCAATCAACGTGATACAATACATTAACAAAAGAAAGAACAAGAATCATATGATCCTCTCAATAGATGCAGAAAAAGCATTTGACAAAGTACAGCATCCTTTCTTGATCAAAACTCTTCAGAGCATAGGCATAGAGGGTACATACCTCAATATCATAAAAGCCATCTATGAAAAACCTACAGCGAATATCATTCTCAATGGGGAAAAACTGAGAGCTTTCCCCCTAAGGTCAAGAACGCGGCACGGATGTCCACTATCACCATGGCTATTCAACATAGCATTAGAAGTCCTAGCCACAGCAATCAGACAACAAAAAGAAATAAAAGGCATCCAAATCGGCAAAGAAGAAGTCAAACTCTCACTCTTTGCAGACAATATGATACTTTATGTGGAAAGCCCAAAAAACTCCACCCCAAAACTGCTAGAACTCATACAGGAATTCAGTAAAGTGGCAGGATATAAAATCAATGCACAGAAATCAGTGGCATTCCTATACACCAACAACAAGACGGAAGAAAGAGAAATTAAGGAGTCGATCCCATTTACAGTTGCACCCAAAACCATCAGATACCTAGGCATAAATCTCACCAAAGAGGCAAAGGATATGTACTCAGAAAACTGTAAAATACTCATGAAAGAAATTGAGGAAGACACAAAGAAATGGAAAAACGTTCCATGCTCATGGATTGAAAGAACAAATATTGTGAAGATGTCAATGCTACCTAGAGCAATCTACACATTCAATGCAATCCCCATCAAAATACCATCCACTTTTTTCAAAGAAATGGAACAAATCATCCTAAAATTTGTTTGGAACCAGAAAAGACCCTGAATAGCCAGAGGAATGTTGAAAAAGAAAAGCAAAGCTGGCGGCATCACAATTCCGGACTTCCAGCTCTATTACAAAGCTGTCATCATCAAGATAGTATGGTACTGGCACAAAAACAGACACATAGATCAATGGAACAGAATAGAGAGCCCAGAAATGGACCCTCAACTCTATGGTCAACTAATCTTCAACAAAGCAGGAAAGAATGGCCAATGGAAAAAAGACAGTCTCTTCAACAAATGGTGTTGGGAAAATTGGACAGCCACATGCAGAAAAATGAAACTGGACCATTTCCCTACACCACACAGAAAAATAGACTCCAAATGGTTGAAAGACCTCAATGTGAGACAGGAGTCCATCAAAATCCTAAAGGAGAACACAGGCAGCAACCTCTTTGACCTCAGCTGCAGCAACTTCTTCCTAGAAACATCGCCAAAGGCAAGGGAAGCAAGGGCAAAAATGAACTATTGGGACTTCATCAAGATAAAAAGCTTTTGCACAGCAAAAGAAACAGTCAACAAAACCAAAAGACAACTGACAGAATGGGAGAAGATATTTGCAAATGACATATCAGATAAAGGGCTAGTATCCAAAATCTATAAAGAACTCATCAAACTCAACACCCAAAGAACAAAGAATCCAATCAAGAAATGGGCAGAAGACATGAATAGACATTTTTCCAAAGAAGAATCCAAATGGCCAACAGACACATGAAAAAGTGCTCAACATCGCTCGGCATCAGGGAAATCCAAATCAAAACCTCAATGAGATACCATCTCACACCAGTCAGAATGGCTAAAATTAACAAGTCAGGAAACAGCAGATGTTGGCGGGGATGAGGGGAAAGGGGAACCCTCCTACACTGTTGGTGGGAATGCAAGGTGGTGCAACCACTCTGGAAAACAGTATGGAGGTTCCTCAAAAAGTTGAAAATAGAGGTACCCCACAACCCAGCAATTGCACTACTGGGTATTTACCCCAAAGATACAAATGTAGGAATCCAAAGGGTTACGTGCACCCCAATGTTTATAGCAGCAATGTCCACAATAGCCAAACTGTGGAAAGAGCCAAGATGTCCATCGACAGATGAATGGATAAAGAAGATGTGGTATATATACACAATGGAATATTATGCAGCCATCAAAAGGAATGAGATCTTGCCATTTGCAACGACATGGATGGAACTGGAGAGTGTTATGCTGAGCGAAATAAGTCAATCAGAGAAAGACATGTATCATATGACCTCACTGATATGAGGAATTCTTAATCTCAGGAAACAAACTGAGGGTTGCTGGAGTGGAGGGTGGGGTGGGAGGGATGGGGTGGCTGGTGATAGACATTGGGGAGGGTATGTGCTATGGTGAGCACTGTGAATTGTGCAAGACTGTTGAATCTCAGATCTGTACCTCTGAAACAAATAATGCAATATATGTTAAGAAAAAAAAAAAGAAGATAGCAGGAGGGGAAGAATGAAGGGGGGGAATCAGAGGGGGAGATGAACCATGAGAGACGATGGACTCTGAAAAACAAACTGAGGGTTCTAGAGGGGAGGGGGGTGGGAGGATGGGTTAGCCTGGTAATGGGTATTAAAGAGGGCACATTCTGCATGGAGCACTGGGTGTTATGCACAAACAATGAATCATGGAACACTACATCAAAAACTAATGATGTAATGTATGGTGATTAACATAACAATAAAAAGAAGTATATTATAAACTTTTCTAGCCCCTGGAATTTTCTAGTCACTTGTAGTGTTCATAGTAGTTCATACTGAACATTCACACAGCTGTCACTGAATGGCAAGCAAGAACTCACACACACTACCTCATTTAATTCTCACCGTAACCATATTAAGTTAGCTTCTCTTACTCTTCCTATTTTACAAATAGGGAACCTGAGGTATTAGTAGGCTAAATACTTGTCTAATGTCCTACAGATAGTAAATGGAAAAGTTGAGGTTTGGACCCTGGCAGTCTCGTTTCAGAATGGGTGCTTCCAAACACTAACTAGATGCCACAGAAGAAAATACCCTAAGAATTAAGATTGTTTTCTCATGCTGAATGCTTACCTTTAATTTAAAATCATGCTGAATTTCTTGGTTTTTGAACTTAGGTTAATCTCTGTTTCTCTAGGGGCTGATATTGATGGATGCTCTTGAGTGTATTCACCAGAGAGAAAGATGGTAAACAAATTAGGAAGGAAGAATATCCTCTTTTTTGGGTGGCCTGTTTGTGTGTATGTGGGTAGGTGTGCATATACATATGACACAGACATACATGATCACTCACATAGGCATCTAAAAGTATGGCATCTGGGTATTGTAAGAGAGCTCACAGTGTGTGTTTTTACAGGAAATAGACTCAGAGGATTAGGTTACCCCACACAACCTGCTAGAGGCTGAGATAGCACCAGAGCCAAGTTTCACAATTCCTAGGCCGCACATACTTTTCCTCTCTTGTATATAGTGTGTCATCTCCATCCACCTCCAAAGAATGCTCCCTTCCTAGTAATTCTGTGTGAGAAGTTTGGGGAAGAAGTAACGATGGTAGACAGTCATTCATTTAAAAATAATCACAGATGTTGGGGGCACGCCTGGCTGGCTCAGTCAGAAGAGCAAGTGATTCTTTATCTTGAGGTTGTGAGTTCAAGCCCCACCTTGGGTGTAGAAATTACTAAAAATAAATAAATAAAAATCATCACAGATCCTCCAGAGTTAGCAACGGAGATTGCAGAGGAACTCTGAGAAACCCTCACTTTCATCTGAGATTTGTCATCCTTCTGAAGGTCTTCAGTTAATTGTTCCTGCCACTGTCTCTAGGTGGCACTGTTTCCCTTTAACACTACTCTGAGCAAGCCCATGCTATACTTCGCTTATATAAGACAAGGTAAGGCTGAAGATTGCAGAAACATCTTCACTCCAAGGTAGGGGAATAACTACGCGTCTGCAACGCACAGAGGCAATCCACTCTGCTTCTTGTCCAGTTGCCCCAATCAGAGAAAGGGCTCCAGAACCCAACAGTTGATGAATTGGAGAAACAGAGATGGTAGAACATGTCCCTCTGGGGAGAAGTAAGGAAAGTATGATTAGAATGAAGGGAACCAGAGGGATCATATTCAGAGTTTGGGAAGTGTGGGGAACCAAAAGTCAATAAAGCAAATTCATTATTTCAAACTACAAACCCTAGAGAGTTAAGGAAAGAGCAACACTAGGCTAGGTAGCTTAGTGGAAGCATCTTGCAAGAGAAACAAGAAATAGCTGGGACCAGAAGGATGTGGCCGTGAAACTGTGGAAGCTGGAAAGATCTTGGGATAGAGAAAAAAGCTTGAGTTTTGGCGAGCATCTGGCCATGCAGAGTAGATGGACGTGAAGAACCAGGAGTGACTTGTGGTTTTGAGTCTTTCTGTAAATGAGGAGATGAAAGATGGGTCCATCCACCATCATAGAGGTGAATGTCCTTTGGCAGTGGGAGACTTTTTGAGGAAAGAGCCCCCGAGGAAGAGTTGTTACAGGTGCATCCTGGGAATTAGGAAAACCCACAGAAGACTGTATTGGTGATTTCAGTGAGAAGGAAAAACAGGGCTGGGATTTTATCACTGCACACATAAAGCCTTTTCTTCTCCTCTCTTTTTTTTTTTTTAGTTCATTCGAGACACAGAGATACAGAGACAGAGAGAGAGAGAGCATGAGCAGGGGGAGAAGAAGCAGAGGGAGGGGGAGAAGCAGACACCCCGTTGAGCAGGGAGCCCGATGCGGGGCTTGATCCCAGGACTCTGGGATCATGACCTGAGCCGAAGGCAGACGCTTAACCATCTGAGCCACCTAGGTGCCCCTCTCCTCTCTAACTTTACTAAAAAGTGATGCACAGGCTTTCCTTCAAGCTCTGCTTCTTGAGGTGTGTTTACACATGATATGAAGGAAATACTGGTATGTATTTAGTTTTTTGTTTCTATTTTTCAAGCAGGAAATGATTCTTTTTTACTAAGAGGGACTTTGGGTAGACATCCTTCACTGAAGGATGCTGGTCTCTCTCTGCTCATGTGGAGGGCTCAGAGGAGAGAAGCAGGGAGCTGCAGTGTTCTCTGGCATGCATCTTATGCACAGTGCTGAGTAAGCAAAACCTCCAGCAGAAATCAGAGAGTCAGTGACCATACACTGGGCAAAGAGAAGCAATGACCAAGACTTAGTTTCAAAAGTTATGAAACAAGAGGGATTTCTCTAGAAAAATTGCGCTTCTCAGAAGAGAAACAGAACAGCATAGAGAATGTTCCCTTAGGTCAGGGCTGCCATGTGAATTACAACTATCATTATTATTATTATTTTTTAAAGATTTTACCTATTTGACAGAGAGAGACACAGCAAGAGAGGGAACACAAGCAGGAGGAGAGGGAGAGGGAGAAGCAGGAAGACACTTAACCATCTGAGCCACCCAGGCTCCCCACAACTGTATTATTTTTTACAAAGACTTATATTATGGAAATTTTCAGTCATCCACAAATATCAACACACTAGTATACTCATAATTCAATTTCAGCACTTTCCAACTCATGGCCAATTTTGTTTCACCCGTATCTTCCTTTGCCCCCATATTATTTTTGACGCATAGCTCAGACATTGTATTATTTTATCTGTAAATATATTTTTTAAAGATTTTATATATTTATTTGAGAGAGAGAGAACTCAAGCAGGGGGAGTAGCAGGCAGAGGGAGAAGCAGGCTCCCCGTTGAGCAAGGAGCCCGATACGGAGTTTGATACCAGGGCTTGATCCCAGGAGCCTGGGATCATGACCTGAGCAGAAGGCAGACCCTTAACTGACTGAGCCACCCAGGTGCCCCTTTATCCGTATATTTTTCAATACAGGTGTATTAAATACCTCATCAGCATTCAAACTTCTAATTGTCCAGTAAATGTCATAATTTTTTGTTTGGTTTAAGCCCAGATCTAAATAAGATACACCCACTATGATTGATTTATCTGTCTTTTGGTCTTTTAAAGGCTATAGGTTCCCTTCACTTTTATTTTTATTTATTCTTTGCAATGAGTATGTGGAAGACAACTATATTCTTTAAGTTGTCTGGATGTAAGCATCTCTGTGGCAGAGACTGGCTGAACATTCACCAACCCAGCTTCCTTTTCCTTTCAGGCATGCAGCCGAACCAAATTTCCCAGTATTCTTGTAGTTAAACAGGATCTAGTGACTGAGCTGTGACCAATAGAATGTTGGTGGAGCAGATGGGTGCTGCTCCTGCCTGGGCTATTAAGACCTCCCATGTGCCCTCACCATGCTCTTTTCCTTTCCTTAGTTAAACAGAATCTATGCATTATAGATGGTGGAACTACGAAATGCAAAGAGCTTGCATATCTGAATCAGCACTTGGAGAATAACACCTGCCTGCCCAGGAGAACCTTCTGTTTTGCTGAGTTTGCCTATAACATCAGCTAGCATTTCCTCAACAAATAAAATTTTATATGAATCTCACTGTAGAGTGGTTCTCAACTTGGGTACATATTACAAACACCATGGGAACTTTTAAAAAAGACTAATGCCTGGGCTTTGGCCCAGGACAATTAAATCTAAATCACTGAGAAGGGTTCAGGATATTTAAATAGGGTGTTTAAACAGAGCATAATGTGTAATTCTAACATATTTCTAGGGTTGAGAATTACTGTTAGTGACTGCGGGTTCTGTTATACTTAGGGACTCCTTTTCTCATTTCCCTAACGTGCTGAGCTAAAAAACCCCTCTAGATATTGTTCACCTTGTTAAATACAGATACTAGGCAGGATACACGCTCCCTGGTTATAGTCAAGGTTCAGGCATGTCATGTGGCAAAATTAGGCATATAGCTTCTCACCCCCAGTTGCCTGCCATTTTAATGGCACTTGTTCTTTCTGGGGCACACTGGTACAACCAGTTTTGAAACTCTCCATTGTAATCCTCTGTTTACATGTACATTTCTGCCAGGAGATGACGAACCTTCTTGAGAAGAAGAGCTCGGTGTCCTATTCCTGTGTCTGTTGACCAGAACAGTGGCAGTCATATAGTAGGCTTTTATTACATCCCACTGATGGTTGAATGAGTGAATGAACTTAGCACAAGGAGATGATGGAAGCAAGTCCAGAGAGGAGTCATTCTTTGAGAAGGGAGAACTAAGTATGAAGAGAAATAAGAAAATAGTTGACTCAAAGCAAGTAAAGCAAGAAGGCTTCTGGTAAATTAGGTTTGAAGAAGTATACACAGAAGAGAAGGAGTGAGATCCACAGCATCCTTAGAATCATGAGTTATACATGGTAGCAGATAAAAAAGCAAATGTCCACAGCATAAAATGGTGGACTTGGAAGGGACCCCAACATTGATCTAGTCCAGTGAGTTCCAGATGTGTGGACCCCTGGGAGTCCCTGAGACCTTCAGGGAGTCTTCAAGGTCAAACTTTTCATAATATAACACATGATTTGCCTTTTTCATCATGTTGACATTGCATCAAGGGTACAAAAGCAATGATGGGTAAAACCATAGCTGCTTTAGCCCACATCAAGGCAGTGGCACTAACCTGTACCTGTAGTCACTGTATTTTCCACTATTGCACATCCACTGTAAAAAATAATAAAAAAAATAGCAGTTTTAAGAATATTCTTGACGAGACGGTGCAAATTATTTTATTAAATTTTGGCCCTTGAGCAAGTGGCTTTTTACTGGTCTGTATGACCAAACAAGAAGTAGTCAAGAAAGCATTTCTGCTGCATGCTGAAGTATGAAGGTTGCGTCTAGTAAAAGCACTTGAGTTGCAAGCTTAACTAGCCACTTTTTTTCATTCTTTACCATTTTTATTTGAAAGAATGGTGGACAAATTATGGTTATGCAGACTTGGGAAGCTGGTAGACATTTTCTTGAAAATAAAAGAAGTAAGCCTAATAGCTCAAGAAAAAACCCTGAAAGTATTTGTGTCCAATGATAAAACTTTAGCTTTCAATCAAAAATTAGAATTTTGGGGGCACCTGGGTGGCTCAGTCGTTAAGCGTCTGCCTTCGGCTCGGGTCATGATCTGGGAGTCCCGGGATCGAGCCCCGCATTGGGCTCCCTGCTCGGCGGGAGGCCTGCTTCTCCCTCTCTCACTCCCCCTGCTTGGGTTCCCTCTCTTGCTGTGTCTCTCTCTGTCAAATAAATAAATCAATCTTTAAAAAAAAAATTAGAATTTTGGAAAACAAGTGTCTACCACTATGCTTAATAGCATCCTATAACTTAAAGATTTTTGGATGGGATTGGTGATGATACTAATGAACATAATTTTTTTTGATGTTGTACAAAGTAATGTGTCCACATTTGTAGAATCTGAAATAAGCCAGTGAACCAATATTTCCAAGTGACCAATGAGTGCTTTTACAAAGTCATATGTGTCAAAGTGACACCCAAAGTGCAAGATGGCCCATGGATGTTCATGTAAAAGGATACGAAAGTTTGTTGTAGGGCTTCTGCATTGCAACTTCAAGGAACTAACCCTATGAAGTTTGGTAGAGCATCATGGATGACTGTCGGCAATTCTCTGCAAAGGCTATTAAAATATCCCTCCCTTTTCCAACTACAGATTTCTGTGAGGTTGAATCTTCTTTACACACTCCAACCTAAAAAACATGTCACAATAGATTGAATACAAAAGCAGCTGTGAGACTCTAGTTGTCTCCCATTAAGCCAGACATTAAAGAGATTTGTAAAATTAAAGACATTTCTCACTAACTTTTTAGTTTGTTTTGGAAGATGGTTATTTTCCACAAAGATGTTTTGTAGGTTAACATGTCATAGGATTTACTGGACCTAATTTAAAAAACTTCCCTGTTTTAAATCCTAGTATGTTAAATATTGATGGATGTAGTCTACCTACACAAAGATTTTGGGCTCCCCTGTAATTCTCAAGAGTTTAAAGGGGTCCTGAGACCAAAAAGGGCTGGGAGATCCTGTAGTCCATCACTGTCATTCTGATGGGGGAAAGGAGGTGAGAACCACAGAGAGAGACAGAGCATTAACAATTGCTGGGATAAGTTGCCAAGATATAAAAGATAGTGTGGAAGAAAGTGCTTTCTGACAAGAAAACAACCAAACAATTCCTTGCTGGGAGTGCTTCTCTTGAATGTTTTTATAACCTGGAAATGCAGTTGTCATCAGGGGAGATTCTCAGCTTGAATAATGTATGGCGTGGTGCAACTTACCAGAAACAAGTGTTTTACTTTATTATGCTAAACTTAAAAAACCTTCTGTATGCATCTCCATCACTTGTCTTTTTGGGAACACAAAAAAGAAAACAACAGTAACAAAAGAAGAGCCATAGCTATAGACAAATGAGTGACTTATGGAAATTAGAGTTGGTTGGTGATTAACTGGGGGCAGAAGTCCAGGGTCCTGGTTCTCAGCCCAGGTGACTATAGGAAATAAGAGAGACATGAGACCCTCAGTAGCAACGTTCTGCTGAGACAGATGTGATGGGGGAGCGCAGGATGCTTTAAAACACATTTCCTGCAGACCATGTCACTGTCAGACACAAGAAGGCTCAGCCAATCAAAACCTTCCAAGGACCAGCAATGTTTAACTTTAAGTCATGCACCATTGTTGGAGGTGCTTGGGAAGAGAAGCAGAAGGGGTCTATGTCTGCGGAAGTGGCAGAGAAGAGGGTGATGTGGGTCTGGGGTAGAGAGTGTGGTCGTACAGTATGCTGTTCACCTGGAGTCACTGAGCATTTTAAAGATTTTATTTTTAAGTAATCTCTATACCCAACATGGGGCTTGAACGCACAACCCCAAAATCAAGAGTCACATGCTCTACTGAGCGAGCCAGCCAGGTGCCCCATCACTGAACGTTTGAAACGAGAGAGATCAAGGTCTCAAAACCTGGATCTGGGCTAGAGAGGCCCCCAAACTGGCCTCCACTAACCACGTACCTCCCCACAGGACAAAGAATCTGCAGGGTCAAGAGAACTTTCTCTCACTTAGCCCATGCTGCTTACTTGCGGGCCATACTCTGGGTTCTAAGTTCCTGGAATTCTCCACACAAACAGCCCCCATCCTGTATCCAGGCTGGACCTGTCCTGAGAGGGTGACACTCTGAGGGATGGTGATTTGAAGGGAGGGTGGGTGGAGTTTGGACATTTGTCTGTGGTGCCCCCACTCCAGCACGTGAGGTCCCTTGTGATATGGATGGAGCCAAGAGCCATGGATGTCCTCATCTGACATTATTCCTGCACAAAACTCCGAGGAATCTAAGAATTGTAAGTGAATCTGACCTCTAGTTCATCACCTTGTCATTGTCAAGGTAGGGAGACAGAACATAATTTTTTAACAGTGGGATTCTATTTGGACTCTTGTTTGGGGCCCCACAGATGTTAGGGGCAGATCTATCCAAACCATGTTTGCAGACATGCTGGCTGACCTTTCGTCCTGGAATGTTCCCAGTGAGCCATGGTCTCTTGTCTCCAATCATTTCGTATCCAGAAACTCAAACTGCAGTATCATGACTTTGCTCACATGGTGAATTCTCAGCAAAATGAACATGTTTGTATCTGGACATTATATCAGAGAATTTGGCTAGTCATTAGAGTTATCAAGGGGTCAAAGAACCTGTCCCTAAGGGGGAACCACCTGGACCAGTGGGCCATGTTCCAAGCTAGTGGACGTAGAGTGGATGTCCTCTCAGGAGTATCCAGGATGCTTTCTTGTGTTGTTGCTGGAAACTTCCCCACACATCAGGCCAGACAGATGGCTGCCCCAGAGCAGGGTCACTGACTTATCTGCAGCTCACCCCCATGAGCAAGGCCTGCTGATTCAGAGACTATCAGACCCAGTGGAGCAGTGCATGGAACCAGAGCTCCTCAATCATGACACTGTCTGGGTGCCCGCCATACATTGGAGAAATGCCTGTTGACTCACCATCCTAACAGCAGATGGCTCAATTAACAATCAGAACTGTGGCTACCGCGGGGAGTTAAAGATAGGACGTTCTAAATCTTTGCAAGTCGCTCATAAATATAGCTGCCATTATGGAGTGCATCCTATGTGCCACTAGGCACTTCGTGGTCACTCTTTCCTTAATTTGAATTCACAGAGCACTGTTCTGAGCCATTCTAAGCATTTCCAAATGTTAATTCATATAGTCCTCGTCACGAGCTTATGTGGTAGACATGGTGCTTAATTCCATTTTATAATCGATGAAACTGAGGCACAGAGTGGGTAGGTATCATGCCCAGGGTTGGTGGTAAGTTGGGGGCACAAAATGTGGACAGCCTGCTTCCAGGGATTAATATACTTAATCCTCCTGGGAGCCCTTCAGGGCAGACTCTATTATCCTTGCATTTCAGGAGAGGGGGACATGACGCCAAACCCTCTGGGCTCCCCAGCTCCCCTGGGTGAGTGAGTTGGCTGTGGCTGAATAGCAGGTGAAAGGTATTGGGCTTGAATCCTGTCTACCAAAGTGGGTGGACTGTGAGTGCCCCCTTCCCCTTTCCTGAGCGTTCTGGATGAACAGGAGTTGGATGCATATCGGAAGACTTTGACACTTGTCGAAGTCAGGCCCATGTGCCATTTCCATTTTGGGATAAGAGCCTACAGATGGACTGGGAGAGGCCCCATGATCACTTTTGAAATGCTTGAGATACAGGAAGAGGAGAGATGGACGTTGCAAGGAGCTCAGTCAGCCATGCTGCCTAATGGCTTGGAGACTTTTGGTTCCTGAGTGTTCAGCTGACGTATGTCTCCACCATAACCGGAATGGTTGAAATGAAATGCTTCACTGTCCCCTGGAAAGAGCACTGGTTTTGGACACTGGCAGGCCTCAGGTTTGCTCGACCTCCCGAGGACTCCTGGTTTCCTCCTGTGTAAAATGGGGATGCTGCTGACCATGCTTGGGTTGAGGTGAGGACAGGCACTGAGCAAGCAGCCCATACAAATGCTGGTGTCCTCTCTCTTCATTAAGAGCCTCGCATGAGCTCTGCAAGGATCTGTAGCAAGCTCCCTGCAAAGGGGATCTGGCAAGTGAGGAGAGTGAACCTGGACTCCGGAAAGCAAAGCGAAGACCTCCCTGGCCAGCAGTGTGGCCCGCTGAGTCCACTGACGTAATGGCTCAGGCAGAAGGCCCAGCTCTCCCTGGCCCTAAGCCTGGGCTGCCTGTGCCAACATGGAGGAGCCAGGAGGCCTGGCCGGGGAGGTCTGGCCATCCTTTCTCTTCAGGCCAGGGACTGCCTCTCTATGCTCCCAGGGCTTCTGGGGGCCTTTGCAGAAGTGGATTGGGGAACTTGGTGCCAAATTTCTCTTTCTCATTCTATCCTGTGGGTTGTGTTTTGTGTTGCCAGATGAAGACAAATGAGCAGTAAAGCCATTCCTGAGGAGCAAATCAAAATTGGCAGTTTGCCCCCTGGGCCAGGGCTGCAAAGGGCCAGGCAGCTGAAATGTCACCGTTTTTTGTATTCTTTAGGGGACAGTAAGGAGCCCAGGTCTAGAATTATTTCTGAAGCCTTTCCTTCACTCTCCAGCCTGGCTTGGAGGTAAGAGGGGGGGCTGGAGCATATGCTCCGTATTGATTTGCATTTGCACACTTTCCTGCATCCATTATCGCACCTCATTAGGGCTTGGAAGGGGAAGCAGGGCCAGTGTGGCGGCAGCATGCGCTTTCCTGAGCCCTGTGGAGAATTGTCCCAAACAGTAAGTGAAAGTTGTGAGGGCCGGCCAGGAGCTGGCAGGTGGCTGGGCACCTCCGGGCCCAGGCCCAGCTTCCACGGGTCCAGCTACGCCCGTGTTACATGGCCCAGCAAGGGTGCATCCCAGGCCCGGTGGCTCTGTGACTGATGATCCCACTGTAGCTTGCAGAGTCTCCCCAACGCCCTGAGGATCCCCACATGTCTGCACTCCTGGTTTTGCGTTCCTTGAGCCGTAAAGCAAATGGTTAGAAATAAAGCCACTCTTTGCCTCTTCCATGAATGGGAAAGGCTAAAATTGACCACCTTTTAAAGTGGGGGTGGACAGAAAGCTATCATTTGGTTCTTAATGAAAATGACATAAGGAAAATCCCAAGGTGAGGGTTGAAGAAGTGGGAGTGTGGTGATGGGCTAGGCGGTGGGGGGAAACTTGCCTGCATCACTTTCAGGCACACCCCAAATTTATAACCAAATGAACCTCAGTTGTATTTTGTGTCCATGTATGAAAAATATACATATGGGTATGTATGTATGTGTAAGTATATAATCAACCACATCATTAAAATACAGGTATGGAAGTGGCCCAGGCCTTGTTAGACCTCTGAACATCCCTGCCCAGAACTATACTCAAATGCCTACATGAACATTGCTTTTCATTCTTTTTTTTCCCCCCACTTTTTTCTCTCTCTGAGAATGCAAATTGGAGTAGGGGGGAGGGGCAAAGGGAGAGGGAGAGAGAGAATCCCAAGCAGCCTCCATACTCAGCACAGAGACCAATGTGGGGCTCAATCTCACAACCCTGAGATCATGAACTGAGCCTAAATCAAGAGTCGGACATTCAACTGACTGAGCCACCCAGGTGCCCCACTTTTCATTCTTTGATGCCTGTCTTATGGTTTACTTCCAAGACTTTTCTCCCTCCTTCTTAAGTGGAGACCTGGTTTCTAGATCTGCTTCTGTCACTCATCAGCTGTGTGAGCATGAGCAAACCAAATGGACTCCCCCGAGCCTCAAATATTTCCTCATGTGTTGAGTAGACGGCACCATATTGATTGACCTAGTTATGGTATAGACGTCTGGTGAAAATAAAATGACCCAACAATACCTCCAGCATGCTTTCATAGTAAGGTGCTCTGTAAAAGTAGAGTGGTATCATTTGGGAATGAATAGAGCCATTTTTCTCCCTTGCCTGTGAAAAATTGTCTTTATTGATCATCTATTGAATCTTTTCATTAAGGTAATCTGTACTAGCTCTGGGTCTGTCATCAAGAAAGCATTGCAGACCGAAAGCTTGTCTTTGGAAATAAAAGGAGTCCTTTATAATCTTCCTCTGAGGGTAGGAATCAAGGAAATTCAGGGCTTATTGTGGAAGGGCTGTGGAACAGTGTGGTATTTCATGATTGTTCTTGCTTTCATCCAGAATGGGAAGTGGGCAATGGAGCATTTGCTGACCTGCATGGTGGTCCTGAGGAGAGAGGGGTCCAGGCTGGAGGAACATCAGGAAGATCATGGGGGCTGGTGGCAAGAGGTAAGGTCCAGTCAGCCCTGGGACTTTGGCACAACCCAGGCACAGGATGAGAACATTATTTCATAGATTCTAATTTCCACTGAACAGACCCAAGTTGTCAGGACTCCTTTTTACCCTGTGTCCTCTGAGAAAGTTTTCTTATGGGCCCTTGTTTTATCAGCTCTAAATTAAGTGGTTCACAGCGCCATTTGCTTTAAGGTAACTTGAAAATAAATCATTAGGCCCTAGAACACACAGTACAGAAAAGTGAGGTGGATTAGAAAGTAAAATCAGGCATCAGGATGACAACAGTTTACCCTCATGGAAAGGAATATTCCGCCAACTGTTCCCGTAGACTTGCCTTTCAAACATCCCCTCATTACCATTTTAAAACATGTGCTTATTCAGCTGCTCTCCAATTCTGCAGTTTGGCAAAGAAAAGTTGGTAGTATTAGCCCTTCTGTTGTAACTCAGGTGTGAGGCAAGTGGGTCCTTGGCAAGGCAGGGCATGGGAGGGGCATAGAAGATGGTGGGGGTCCAGTTACAGAGCCCCAGCCTCTGGCAGCCCCAGATACACAATGGGGAATGGGATACCCGAGGGGGGTGCAGGGGTGATTGCAAACTAGGACACCAGGCAGCCTGTGGTTTCTGCTCCCAGGCCGTAGGAGCACTCTGCCTTCAGCTTGTGAGTGACACCCCATCCTAGGAGAAGATTCTGGAAGACCACACAGAGGCACAGTATCCACACCCAGCCATATGGACTGTGACCCAGGTTGGGCTCAGGCTCTAGATAGGGCAGCAGTCTCAAAGGAGGCGGCGTCACCTAAGGCCTGTCAGGATCAGGGGCTAAGCAGAGCTTGGCGGAGGGGTCAAAGGAAGGCTTGGGCTTGACCCTGCTGTGCCTAGGCTGGGTGGTCCACTTGGCAGGCCGAACAAAAGCCCAGCCATCTTGATGGGACTACTAGTAACAGATCAAACCCCTCTTGGTTGGCTCTATTTGGCGATTAGACCCAGGATTGGGGCTGCCTGAATCTGAAGGATGGATCTCTCAGGAGATGCCCTACAAGGATTTGGAGAAGATAGAGACTGAGCTTTGGTGATAATATGGCTCCCTTAAATATTATTTGCTGCTATCCAGGGACAGAATTATAAAGCAGAGGAAGTTTCCTTTTGAAAAGAGTGTCTTTTATACTTTTAACACTACCTTAGATGAAGATGGGGCACAGATTGGCTCTGAGGGTACTTTACCCTTTCTACCCACCCCACCCACAATCATTTTCATGAGTTTGCTAGGCTGGTGGCTGGAGTCAAGAGTAGTCAATAAGCATGGCAGGGTTCAAATAAGACTTTTGACCTTGGCCTCATTAACTCTAGGCTTTAATCAGTTGGGTCAAACTCTCCATTGGATGGGAGGTAGTTTTGACAACTGCCACTATTTTGAGGAGGCAGAAACTGTGCAGAGAAGTTCTGTCATAACTGGGGAAGGGGCTGGGGGTGCTCATGAAGGTTGTTGGGCTCGGGCGCAGGGGTGGTGGTGGTGGGGTTGGACCATGGGTCAGTGTTGTATAAATACGAGGACTTCCCTTGGAGGTAACAGAAAATGAAGCCACAAGAACTTGACTCTTATATCTCCAAAGTGGGTCTAGTCTTGTTTGAAAAGGGTTTTGAGTTCTGAACAGTATTCTGTTCTTGAGAATGACAAACATACCTGGCTCAACTGAATTCAATAGGTATTTTTCTTAATTCTCATGATTCTTTGGCCAGTATTAGCTGAGTAAGGACAGCGTGGGTGCCTGAATACTGTGTGTGTTCTGTGAAACTCCCCCAAGCACTTAGTATGACATACAAATAATACATAAGGGTGATCAAGATGATGACGAGGTACATTTTCTGGACATAAACTAATATGTCATTATCCTGCTGAGGGAGCAGCTTCCTGTTGGATGCTAAATTATTCTTTTTATTATATTTAAGGCACAATGTTGAGTGATTTACTCCTCTTTGTAATTAGACCAGGTGATTAGAGAATCTTTCAGTGGCTCTGCTCTTTCCCTTGAATAATACGCTCTCGGGGAGTCTGAAGGCAATGCACTGCTTACCAAGCTGAGAAACATTTAGAGTTAGGTTTTAATATTTTTGCAAAGTGAAAAGAAAATGAAATATTCTCCAGAGATCACTATCAATAATATTTGTGTAAAAATGCAGCAAAATTCCAATGGCTGGTCTACCTACATGGCAAGATGTTCTACATTGAAAATAACAGTTCCTCAAAATACAGCTATGTAGAGTTAGGTCGGATATCTCAAATTTCTGGAGTCTTGCTCTAATCTGAGCTTGTAAGAGGGCAAATCTGATGCTAGAGTGGTCCCAAGATGGGACCCACCAATGCAGATTTCATTTTCAGAAGGGATATCTATTTTTCATCTCTACTGGTCCAAGTTACCCATAGCACTCCCTTCAGAGGTGGACCCGCCCTTGGAGGGTTAAGCATGGCAAAGGGGCATCCAGAATGCAGTGGTTTGAGCACAAAGCTCCCAGTGAAACTATCAGGAGCATCCTCTGTCTGCAGCCTTTTGCCCTGTGGGCTGTTTGGGAGAGGGGGAAAGGCAGGCTAAAACTAGTGTCTTCAATCATGATGTGGTTATCTCCAGGATCATGCAATTTTGTACTGTGTGTGAATTTAGCATGCATGTCCATGGGTGTGTGTTTGGGGAAGATAATGGCCAGGAAGATGGAGAACAGGGGGATACCCTGTGATAGAGCTGCCTGCTCCAATTCCCAGCTCCCAGTGTGGTGAGACTGAGACAAAGATGGAGCCAATTAAGTTTTACTCACACATTAGTTTTTGATTTTTCAGTGCCAGAGCTTCTTAAGATGTTTTCTCTATGACCCCTTGTTTTGAAATACTTCATCTGCCAAGCTGATCTGTGGAATACAGCATTCATCGTATCTTGACATTATCATTGTTCTCTCGTTGGCTTGATGTTCTAGCCAATAACAATAGCAACAACAAGAAAAAAAGAAAGATTGGTTGGTGTAATTTTACCCTGGGTATATGTATAATTTCCACTGGTATTTTTGAAATACTAACTATAGTTTGATGAGTTTATATGATTTCCTTTGTAATTCATAGATGTCCAGGCAGGCAATATAGGAAACCACTCTCTGATCTAATATGGGTGCTTTAGTCCTCTTGTTCACAGAGTGCTTCTGTAGGACTAGAATTTCAGCCTATATGGGGTTCACAGAGCAGCATCTGCCCTACACAGATGCTTGAATCTTAGACCTTTAAGTGTTGGTTAGCTTTGTTTTTTTTTGTTGGTTTTTGTTTTTAGTGTTGATTAGCTTCCTGCTAACTGTCGCATTCTAAACTGCTCAGTTATATGACCCTCCAGGTCCCCATCATCCTCCCTAAGCCAGTAATATTGTGGCCCTGATGCCAGATCCCAATTAATGTGCAGTGGGGTTTTAGTTAGATATGGTGTTTTATTGATTGATTGATTGATTGATGCAAAAGGTTGGTTTATTAAAGCATGGGGACAGGACCCATGGGCAGAAAGAGCTGCTGCACCAGGGTTGTGAGATATGGTGTTTTAAAATGTTTCTTGAAATTCATTATGTGGTATATCATGACAGAGTCTCAACCTACAAGATACTTAGCAGACATCAGCTTTGGGGAAGTCTCTTTTCTTAGTGGTGATATTTGGCAACTTCAGAACCTGGTGATTTCAGTCTTAAAGACGCACTTCTGTGTTATTGGGGGTAATTCTGCTCCTAGGATTAGCAGAGAGAGCACTTTATTGTGCGTTGATGGAAATGCATGAATTAGTGGACCTGAGGGTTCTTGTGCAGGTTTAATGATATTGACACCATGTTTGTTCATGAAAAAAGATGGGAAACATGATATGGTGAACCAAAATGACATGATAATTCCCACTTTAATGTTCCCAGAGACATAGCTCCAGTAATTTCTCATTTATGCTATTCACAGATCTGACTTTCCCCTGGTGTAACTCCAGCATTCTAGGAAAAAATCACTTATGTTAAAGGTGACATTGCTTTCTCTTTTGGAACACGTACTTGGCAAGGAATTCATTAGCCAGACAGGTGTTTAAGTCACTGTCAAATTGCAATTGCTTTTTTTGTTTGTTTGTTTCTGCCTATGGGAATAACACAAGCTATTAGATGTTAATAAGCAGCAACTAACTTCCTATGACCTTTTCTGAGTTTAGGCATCTGAAAGAAACAGCAGCTGTTATTTCAAGGTTGCTTATCATTATTGGTTTCTTTCTACAAATTTAAAATGGTAGGAGCTTGGAGGTAACCTCAGATGAGTATGCTTAGGGCGCTGGTTGAAAACTCTCTATCAAGAGTATAAAATCAATGCAGGAGGCATTTGGGAGCCTCTCATGAGAACGAAAAACATCAAACAGCACATGAAAGAGTTGATAGCTGCTGTGTAATTGTATATTGAGGATTGAGAAGGAAGAAAAGTGGGAGGGCTAGACTTTACAGGAATGCTGGAGAAGTTGATGCACAAGTAAAAACGACATGGATGGAAGTTGAAACAAACAGGGCAGAGGGATACATTTAAGTCTTATCATTTGGCAGAACTTGGCCTTTTAGGCGAGTTACGTAGGTAAAAAAAAAAAAATTGAAGATGTCCCCATGGTTAAGACATGAGAGAACAAATTGGAAATGCCAGCCAATGGGAGAAGATGAGGAGAGGGATAGAGAGGGAACACACGGTTGCGTACTTTTAATGGCAGTGAAGCATTGGAGTGGAAAATGTGGAAAGTTAGAGCTGAAGGAAGCTTAGCAATCACTTAGACTGCTCATCCCAGAGGTGAGATCAACATTCAATGAGTTGGCTAGTTAGTGACACCCTTGGGACTACCGCCCATGTTTCTTGGTTTGTGTTTTCTACCAAGGTGCCTTGTCAAGGCCTCATGGAAAATAAATGTGGGAGAAGAATATGCTAATGTTTGGGGCATCCATGGAGCAGGCCAAACCAGAGGTCAGGATTGTGTTTATAGGGTGGCCACCAGAGGTTTCAGTATGAAGCAGAGTTCAGGAACAGCTCCTTTTGAAGCAGGGGTATAAGATGGAATATGTATTGGAAAAGACATTCAGCTTCGAACATTCAGCCAAAAACTCTAACAGTAGGACTGTGCACCTGCAGGTTTCTTAAGTGTGTGTGGGTTCCTGCGGAGCTCAAGCCTGAGTGGAGCCAGGGTTGGGGGGACACAGGTTCTGGGGCTCCTACTGAGGGTGCTCCACGTAGCTGTAACATATCTAAGAATTTTAAAGTGATCCTGTAGGAGGCCCCCCAAGGCTAGCCAATATGTTACAGTGCTAGGTCACATGTATCAGTTGCCTTGGTTACTCTGACTAGAGATTTAAAAATTAGCATGGTAAACCTGGGGACTCCCACTAAACTGTCAAGTAATACGGGAGAAGACTCTGGAGCCTTAGTTAATTCAGTGAGCTGGTCAGAAGCCAAGATTGGGTATTTTGAGAGCTTGAGGGCTTCTCAGGGTGAAGTAGGGATGAAGACTGTGGTTAATAGGCAGTGACTCTGAGGGTTAACCTTGACTTCAGGGACGTCACTGGGCAATCTGTGTCTACTCTGAGTGGCAAAGCAGCTCGTGGAGTCTCAGTTGAATCTTTCCCTGGGAGCTGTTTCTGAGGGGGAGCTTCTAGCTCTGCTTAGTAGTTCTTGAAGAGCTTCTTGGGTCTGGGCCACAATATTTCATTTGCTGGACTCTTGCCTGGGGGTGGGGAGGGGTGGCGGAACATCTGAGCCTGGTTTATAAACGCATGGCCCACTTATGTGTAGGAAGCTCAGAGAACATATTAGGGCTGGTTTCAGAGGGCTTGTTAATGTAATGATTTCAGTGGCAGAATAGCCTAGTGATGAAGAGTGTTCAGACTTGACTTTGGTACCTTAGTTCTGTGATCTTGGGCACGTTATTTAACCTCTCTGAAACTTAGATTCTTCACCTGTAGAATGGACATAATAAATAAACCTATAGCATTGGGCTTTAAGGATAATTAAATGAGACAATGGGGTGCTTAACCCTTTGCCTAGCTCATGGGAAGCATTCCTTAAAATGCCAGTTATTGTTATTATTGTGCCTTCTGGTGAGTGAGAGTCTGGACTCTAGTTTAAAGAGACCTTTGGAACTCTCAGCCCTGGAGTGCTGAGCAGTGGTCTCATCTCTCAGAATATAGTAGGAAAAGTTGTCTCAGGCTTAAAGGAAACCCCTCAAGCCTCCATGAAGTCAGAAGGAAGAAAGAACATGGACATAACAGATGACCTCTGCACCATCTCCTTTTACCCCTTGAAAAATGGGGTTTTTGTGTACTTTGTATAGCTCTGAACGCTGGAATTGACTGGTCCCCAACATGGAGTTTCCAGGAGCCCCAAAGGTGGGCTCTCTGGTTTTGGGCACCAATAGGAGCACCAGTATTTGAATGTTTAGGGGAGACAGAGATTCAGAAGACAGCCCAGCTTCAGTGGCCCAGAGGCAAGAGGCAGAGACCACATGGCATGTTTGTGGGCACTTGAGATAGTGGGTTTCAGAAATGGCTGGGAGGAAGAAGGCTTCACTTTTGGGAGGATCCCAGGGCTAGGGTCCTGACATCAGAAAGGATCACTAGAAGTGAATTCCTACTACTTCTGGGCAGTGTGTCTCTAGAGATTCGGACCCCTGGGGGATGAAGAGGGTGCCCGTAGGGCAGGTCAGTAGGGCAGGTGTGCCCACAGAGGGGAGCCCTGCAGAATCCAGGGAATCCTGAACAGAGAGTTCCCAGTGTCTGTGGAGGTGTGAAGAGTCACTAACAGTGCCTTTTACTTGCTGGCTCTTTATAATATGTTTCATGTTGAGAAGTAAAGAAATATGACCATTTTACTAAAGGGCACTAGTTTCTTTTACAAAATGAATTGTATTTATGTATTCAGTGCCTTGCTAAGGGCTTGGGAATGGAAGACAAGGCCCCAAGGTATGAGTTTGAAAGAGACAACAAAGAACTGAACTATTCTGCATCAAGGGACATAAACTTTTGGATGGTAGAAGAGAGGAAAGTTGAGATGGGACCAGGGAGAGAGGACTGAAATATGGTTTGGAAACACTGTAGGAACCTCATGAATGCCTTGGTAAATGGGGCCCAGGGAAGACCAGAAACTACAATGTCTCATATTTTACTTTAAGCTGTTTCTCTTGCTGTGTTCTCATCCTCTCCTTTCCTGGAAGCTTTCAATAATGTCTGCTTCTCACCTGCATGCTTTAGTGAGCTTGTCCAAGAATGTGTGCAAGTCAAGGGATGTGATCCAGGTCGCTGGTTGGGTGGATGCAGTGAGAATCACCCATTGGCCAGCTCTGTGTATCATGTACTTGAGAATTAGGAGGAGAAAAAAAAAGCAGGAGCTCGGAGTGGTCCCAGTTTCTTAAAAGTTTCATTTGCTCACAAGGCAATGTAGAGAAAGAGACATTTTAAGCACTGACATGAAAATAGTTTCTTTGACAAAAGTCTTTACCATTTTCAGTGTTCTTAGGCACTTAAGAATTGTTTCCTTTCATAAGACAGAAGTTCAGTTGAGGGAAATGTTCAGCAATTACTGTCAATAAATAGATGGGACAGGGTGACATATTGTATCACTACTCTTGAGAGGGGCCCTTCTGGTGACGTGTTCTGAATCACCATGTCTGGTGGGATCTTAGAGCCCCATTAGCATCTTCTTCCCATAGATCACAATTCCCCACATTCTGTTATCAATCCAAAAGCAAGGATTTTACATCTTAGATTTTCAGAGATCTTTATACAAAGTGATACCAGGTTCAGTAGAATGGTTCCAGATCTTTCTAGTTTATTTTTTTGCAGAGGGACAGGGGAGCTTGGCACTCCACACTAGTCATTTCTTTTTATCTTCTATGCCTACTGGCTTAACCGTCCTTGGGTTTCAAGTGCCATGTCCAAATGTCAGCCTTTCCAAATCTCTGTGTGGTCAAACAGGGCTTTCCTTTCTCCCTATTTTTAGTGCACATTTGATCCATCCCTGGTCTCGACATCCAAGAGATCTTCAGCAATTTACAAGCTCTGCTGTTATGAAAAATAATGAGAATTTCCACATTAGCATGTGTATCCTTATGGATATTTTTCCTAGTAAAATAGCTTTCAGGTTAGCATACAAATGAAAATGCCTTTAAAAATGTAAACTATATATAGTTTTAATATATAAATCCCCTTTCGGGGTGCCTGGGTGGTTTAGTCTGTTGGGTGGTCGACTCTTATCTCAGCCTCAGCTCAGGTCTTGATCTTGGAGTGGTGGGTTCAGGCCCTGCATTGGGCTCTGCACAGGGCATGGAGCCTACTTAAAAAAAATTATATATATATATAAATCCCCTTTTAAATGCCTTTCATTTCCAGCTATAATACATTTCTCTATGATTTACTATTTACTCCTCCATTTCTTAAACATCAAATTCTACATAAAAAGCTTAAAAAGCAATATGCCCTAAATTATCAGGTTCCCCTTTTACCGATCCCTTGGTTCTAATTTTCTTTCCATTAGAATCCTATCTGACAATTTCCAGTGGCGTCAGAATGTTCTGCCTTTACTGTGAATGATCTTTGAACACAAGAGGCATGCCAAGTAACTCCCACGGATAAATTTAAAGAGTTTAACATTCTTTAAAAATGTTTCAAAATTTGCTTTTTTAAATGTAGTATCTTCATATCATTTTGAAAAAGACATTAAAATCTTATAAATACACAGGATTGACTTTTCTATGCTTAAGCCTAATATACTTTGGTAAACAGAGTATGGGGGAGAACAACAATACAGAAGTCACTGTTGTTTTCTGTCATGTCTTCAGAGGACACGATGGCTGAATTATTGTTATTGTTGTTGTTTTAAATAAAATAGCTCCTAGCTTATTCTTACACAAAAACAAGTGGTGGATCCCAAAGCTCTGGGTGGACGTGTCCCCTTGGCTGCAATTCTAGTGAGTTTGATGGGCAAGGCCACAGAAGGGCCAGAGCAAGGTTCTCTAAACAAGGGGCCCAACACAAGCATCTCACTTGTCCAGTTTAAAGGCTGTACAGTATCAGAGGTGGAGGATGGATGGGAGATCCAATAAGAAATGGGGTCAAGTCTATCAACTGTATCAACACTATCAACTTGGCTAGATTTTGATCTATCAGGATCGCTGGTCCTGAAGAATATCAGGTTTTATTTTACTGCTAAATCCTCCCACCCCCAAATAATTAACTGTAACCAGTAATGATATAGGGTCATACCATCCATGTTCTGGAATGACTCCCAAGAGAAAACCCTCAAAGAGAAATCCTATTTAAAAATTTTTATTTAGGGGTGCCTGGGTGGCTCAGTCATTAAGCATCTGCCTTCGGCTCAGGTCATGATCCCAGGGTCCTGGGATCGAGCCCCAGATCAGGCTCCCAGCTTGGCGGGGAGCCTGCTTCTCCCTCTCCTCCCTGCTCATGCTCTCTCTCACTATCTCTGTCTCTCAAATAAATAAAATCTTAAAAAATAAATAAATAAAAATTTTTATTTATTCTTGTAAAGTATTACATGATCCCAGCCCAAAATTAAAAGGATAAAAAAGATATTCAGTGAAAAAAATAAGTCTTTCCTTTATGCCTACCCCAGCCACCCAGTTCTCCTTTCCAAAGACAGACATGATTACCAGTTTTGTGTGTATCTTTATAGGGGTAGTTCTATGAATTTACCACTTTAAAAAAAAAAAGTGTATATATATATATATATACTGTTATGCACCTTGATTTTTTTTTCACTTAATATAACCTGGAGATTCCATACCATCTCAGTACACTTGGAGTTCCCACAAAAAATGGTAATTGCTCCCTCTATCCTTAGGTTTTCCTGTTAGTTGAATAGCTATCCTGTAGTTAAAGATGTAAGAAAGAGGATTCTATAATCTGAAAATCAATAAAACTTTCATATTGTATTTTTCACATTTCTTCTTCAAGCATGAACTTCTGATGATTTAATATAAAAACTGAGAGTTAAAAATACAAAAGTGTCTTATCCAGAACCATATTTAAATTCAATTTCTAATTCAGTTGTAGTTTTTAGTAAGTAGATGAAACACTCAGACAATCAAAGATAAAAACCAAGTAGATTATCCTGTTGAGACTTGTGAAGTAGGAAGACACGCCATCAAAATTTCCCTAATATCCCTGATAAGACACATCTGGGGCACTTGATAAATTAACAGTTTCCTAAGCTCCTCCCTGCCTAAGAGAGCTCATTTAGTGGGTCAGAGTGGGGGATGGTTTGTAGCTATAACAAGTATATTTCAGGTTACGGTATTAGTTATCTATTATTACCTCAAATTACCTCAAAATTTCATGACTTAACACAACCATCATTAAGTATTATCTCTTATGATTTTTGTGGGTCAGTTGTTCCCACAGAACACAGTGCACATGGCTAGTCTCTTCTTCTTGATGTCTGGGGCCTCAGCGGGAGGACTCATGTCGCGGCAGGAAGCACCTGAAGCCTGTTCACTCACGTCTGGCAATTGATGCAGATTGTCTGCTGAGGGCCTGGATGACACCCATATAGGACCTCTGTATGTGGCCTGGACTTCCGCACAATATGGTGGCTATGTCTCAAGGGCAGTTGTTCTCAGAGAGGGGTGGGGGACAGCACTTGGCAGAAGCTGTATCCTTACTATATCCTAGCCTTAGAAATGTAATAGCATCACTTTGACCAGACCTCCTACTCCATTGGTTGGGGCAGTCAACCTCCCCCTGCACCAAGCCAAAGGAAGAAAACCTAGATCTCATGTCCTTGGGGGAGGAGTACACGTCATATCGTGAGAAGAGCATGTGGGATGGGATAAATATACAGGTGTCACCATTTTTGGAGTATACTCTGTCTCAGGCTACTCTATGGCCACAACAATTCATAGTCCCTCGTGTATAGAACACACCCATCCCCTCCCTTGGGACTCCCAAGTCTCATCCCATTACAGGATCTGGCTCAGGATTGGGGGCTAGAGGGTGGACTGTGGTGGCCAGACTCTAAGATTGCCGGTCCCCAGGAGCCTCATCTCACCTGTACTCATGGCTTTGGGTAGTCTCCCACATTGGATGAGGCTAACCCATATGACCAAAAGAATACAGCACGACTGAAGTGAGTGACTTCGAAGGGCAGGCTGTAAAAGGCATTGTGGCTTCTGCTAGTTTTGTCCTGCTCTCTCTCTTGGAAGCTAGCCCCATGGCTGTGTGGATGCCCAGCAGCCATGAGGAGAGGAACTCGGGCTTCCTATACAACGCCATTACTACCTAACTTGTCAGGCATGTGAGTGAGCCAACTTTGATGTTGATATTCAAAGTCCCCTGTCTCGCCTTCCAATGATTGCAGCCCCTATGGATGTTTCACTACAACCCCTTGAGAGAGTCCCAGCCAGAACTGCCAGCCATGCCTCTACTGAATTCTTGTCCCAATAAGTTTTGAGGTGACATGTTTCACAGCATTAGATAATATAGCTCCCCAGGTAAATCTCATTGTCACCAAAAATTGAGAACCCTGGCTTAAGACTGTTGTTTTTTAGGCTCTCAGACTGACGATATATGAGGAAGAGAAGATAATATTCAGCTGAGTAGTGATCATTGATTTTGATCATTGCACACAGGCACCAACAGAGGTTGGTTTTAAAAAAAAAACAACACCCAACAGTACCCCAGAAAGAAGTAGGGAGTTTAGCTACATTTTCAAGTATTTCAGGAAAAGCACTTCTGGACCACAGGTCCGTCAGGAAGAAGACTCCACCATGGAAAATCTTATCCTCAGATTTTGATTTGAGTTTGTATATGTCTTGGCAGGTATTAGCCTTAATTCCTCCAGGAATACAACTACAGAACACTGTGTTTAACTCTTACTTCTGAGATGAGGTCCCCATGCAAATAATAGTTTCCACCCTAGTTGTTTTTCCTGTGGGCTGCATGTCAGTTAGTAATTATTCTCCCAAGGAAAGTCTACCAGACCGATTCAGCTCTTCACATCCCTATAGTCTGCCAGGCAGTGGGGCTGAGAGTGTTTTTGAAAGTGTGGAAACAGTCTTCCAGGGAGAGAGTTTATGGTGATACCAACCACAGACTATATTTTCAGTATTGTAGGTTAACAAGGTATTAAAATATCAAACAATCCTTAAATATTCCATGACTTTTTCCTTTGGAAAGGGGGAATTGAAATGTCAGACATGATATTTTTTTTATGGTAGGAATAATAGAAAAAGTTTTAAAAGGTAGAATTAATTAAAATTTGAAAGGTAGAATAAATATAAAAAATTTTCCCAGAGAGAGTGGTAAGTGGGTTTGAAAACCCAAGAATAAACTTAAGATAACACTTGCATCAACCATTGGCTGTTGTCTTTTTTATCTGCAGCCTTTGTGCCCCTCGCTACTGCCTAACATTCACTCAGTTAGTGATCATCAGTAAGCATCCATCCTAGGTGTGGGTGATGATGGAGGACCATGGCTCTTTAGGACATATTCTCTGCCATCAAGTAGCTGAGGATTGTGTAGAAGAAATAGAGACACATAGATGTCTGTGATATAAGATCCTAGGTACATAAGTGATAAATGAATGCTTGGGTATCCTGAAAGGAGATTGCTTGAGACCTGGTTCTTAAATAATAGCTAAGAGTTTTGCAATTTGTAAAAATAATATGGATTTATTACAGAAAATCAAGCCAATACAAATAATTAAGAACAACTGTTATTCAACCCCATAGAAACAATGCTATTTAGAGTTCAGCTAATTCTTTTTATTCTGCCTTTCTAGTTACCTAGATACTATCAATCTATTCATTACATTTGAGAAATAAAATTGGGATTACATTATATCCCTTCTGTTATTTTTTTAATATATGGAGAACATATTTCTACATTGACAAATATCTCTCTACATTTTTAAATGACTGCTTATTTTATTATTAAATGCCCTATTATTGAATGTTGTTTCCAATTTTTCCCATTATAAATGGTGGTAATTAAACATTCTTTTAGCCAACTTTTTGTTCATATCCATAATTTCTATAGGATAAAATCCCAAATGTGAAATTTCTGCATTAAAGTGTATGTGAAATTTTACAGCCTGTTGACAATTGCTTTCCAGATAGGTTGTACTGGTCACATTTCCATTCAGGATATGCATAATTTTGATAGCAGTGGTGGAGAGGGAAGACCTTCCAGGCACAGAGAGGGTATAAGAAATAGGATTGACAGAAAGTGTCAAGAAAGTTTGGCTTAAGCACAGATTCTGTGCAGGATAGTGGCAGAGAATATGCATAGGAAGGTTGCTAGATTGTGGAGGGCTTAAGTGCCACAGTTTGGCCATATATATATATATATATATATATATATATATATATATATATATATATATATTTTTTTTTTTTTTTACTTTACTGAATTTTTGAAAAAGGACAGTGAAATAATTAAAGTAAAGCTTTTAGGACATTATTCTTTAAAAATGTGCAAGGTGATATTGTCAGAAAGACCATTTAGGAAGTCAAACCTCAGTGGTGAAAGAGAATAGAACATTCTCTAAGAACAGAAAATAAACGAAGGATATATGAGACATTTGGAATGTGAGAAATAAGACAATGTCAGAGGTAACTATAGGGTTTGGTGTCCCCTTGAAATGATACTAAATGTCACAGGTGACTACAGGGTTAGGGTATACTTGAAGTGATACTGATATTAAATGAATTAGTGGAAGCCATTGGATTATGAAGGTTAGAAATAAGAGTGCTAGAGGAGGAAGATAAACTTCTGCTTTGGATATATTGTATTTAAAGTGTTGGTGGTTAATCCAGATAGAGTCTGGTGGAAAATATGAGATTTCAATTTGAGAGAGACATCAGGCCTGGAGAAATGAAAGGTTTGTTTGTAATTTTAGAGATTTTGTTGTTTTTTAGGCTCTCAGATTGATGACATATGAGGAAGAGAAGATAATATTCAGTTGAGTAGTGATCATTGATTTTGATCATTGCACACAGGCACCAACAGAGGTTGGTTTAAAAAAAAAAACAACACCCCAAAGTATTAGAAATATCATTGCCTAGTGCCTCCATAGGGATGGGTATAGTGATTGTTCCCCCGCACCCAGGCCTGAAAATCTCATAATTCAAGGGGCCCTGGGTAAAGTAAATAGATGGGTCTTGCCTCACTGTAGGGAATAATTTGCCCTGGAGTTAGCACTGCTCTGGTTCTGACTAATAGTTCTTAAAAGAAAAACCTGAAAGGAGCAAACTGTCTCTGAAGCCCAACTTCTTTGCAGAATGAAGCTCAACCACATTTATAAGAATACAAAAAAATCTAGCATTTAACAAGGTACTATTTACAATGGCTAGAATTCACTAAAAAAAACTTATGAGGCATGCAAAGAAGCAAGAAAATACAACCCATAATGAGGAATTAAACCAATCTGTTGAAATTGACTCCAAACTGATACAGATACTAGAATGAACAGATAAGGACATTAAAATAATTATTGTTCAAAACAATAGGTAGAGACATGGAATATATGAAAAAAACCCAAACTGAATTTCTAAAGATGAAAACTACAGTGTAAGATAAAAATTGTTTGGGATTAATTGCAGATTAGACATGTCAGAGGAAAAGTTTAGTTAACATGGAAGGCATTGAAATAGAGAATATGCAAAGTGGAGCACAGAGGGAGAAAAAATAAAATGAACAGAACATTAGTGAACTGTGGAGTAATGACAGCAAGGTTCCTAACATACCTATAATTGGAGTCCTCAAAGGAAAGATGAAAGAGGTGGGGATATGAAAAATATTTGAAGAAATAATGGCCATAATGTTTCCAAATGTGGTGATAATTACAAATTCACAGAAGATCAATAAAACTCAAGGACAATAAACATGATGAAAAACACACCAACCTATTCAAATTGCTCAAAACCAGGGATTATGAGATCATCTTAATGGCAGCTGGACAGAAGAAAAGGACATGTTACATACGGGGCGGGGGGACAAAGATAAGATTACAGCAGATTTCTCATAAGGAGCAATACAGGCAAAAAGACAGTGGAGCAACTGGGGGCAAAAGCTGTCAAGCAAGAAGTCAATGTCCAGTGAAAATATCTTTCAAAAATAAAGGCAAAATTAAGATTTTTAAAGATATACAAAAACTGATAGAATTTATTCAGCAGATCTTTACTTTAAGAAATGTTAGAGCTAGTCTTCAGGTAGAAAGAAAATAATACCCTTTGGAAATATGGAACGACAGAAAGGGATAAGAGCATCAGAAATGGTGAAAACATGCTGAATATATAAGATGTTTTCTTATTACTTAAACCTTTTAAAATGATAATTGACTGTTTATAAGACCCTTTTCTTATTATTCTTTTAAAATAACCAATAACCAATCACAGTTTAAACAAAAATAATGCCAATGCAGTGTGGATTTGGCAACAAATGTAAAAGAAAATGTGTAAAAAAATAACACAGAAGGGGATGCCTGGGTGGCTCAGTGGGTTAAGCATCTGACTTCGGCTCAGGTCATGATCTCAGGGTCCAGAAACTGAGCCCCATCTTGAGCTCCATGCTCAGGGAGGAGTCGGCTTGTCCTTCTCTCTCTCTCCCTCTCCCTCTGCTCCTCTCCCAACTTGTGCTGTCTCTCTATCTCAGATAACTAAATAAAATCTTTAAAAAATAGCACAAAAGTTGTGAGAGGAGAAATAGAAGTCTACTGTTAGAAGGTTCATGTACTATACATTAAGTGGTACAAAATCACTTCAAGATGTATTCTAAACCCAAAAGCAATCACTAAAATTAGCCAAGAAAGGAGTTATTAAGAACCATAAAATAACTAATTTAAAAGAAGCAGAAAAAAAAGGAAAAAGAAACAAAGCACAGGTGAGACAAATGAAAAACAAATAGCAAGATGATAGATTTAAACTTAACATTTAAACTTACACTTAATGATCACATTAAGTGTAAATGGCCTAAACAGTCTGATGAAAACACAAATAGCACCAGACTGGATTAAAAAACAAGACCCAATCATGTTCTGCCTACAAGAAACACACTTGAAATATAAGGACGCAGATAGGTTACAAGCAAAGGATGGGAAAAAATTTCTTTGCTGACACTAATATCTGGCTATATTAATATCAGACAAAGTAGATATTAGAGCAAAGAATATTACTAGGATAAAAGAAGGTCATTTCTTAAACAGAAAGGGTTTGATTAATCAAGGGGAGATGATGATCCTAACTTATTCAGTTTGAACAATGAGGACATATTATCTAACATGGCAGGAAATGCAGAGGTATCTGCTTCCAGGGGCAGCTAGTTCAGTAGCTCAAAGACATCATCAAGGACTCAGGTTATTTCCCTATTTCTGCTCTGTCATTCCAAGGATGTCAGTTTGGTCCTCAGACTGGTTTCCCTAATAAATGCAAGACGGCTACCATCATTCTAAGGGATATATCCAGTAGGAAAAAAAGGAATCTCTTTTTTCCTGATTGTCCTGAGCAGACTTCTCCTCAAGTATTATTTATCAACACTGGATCACCTGTCCACCTATAAACTTAACCTGCAGCAAATGGAATGGTATCACTATGTTTGGCTTAGATCAGTGGTCAATAAACTTCTGGAAGGGGTCAGATGTCAAATGTTATGGTTTTACAGGCCATATAGTTTCTGTAGCAACTACTCAATTGTGCTATTGTATGACAAAAACATTCATAGACAATGTGTAAATGAATGATGTAGTTGTAGTATATTCTTATTTACAGAAACAGCCAATGGGCTGGATTTGACTTGTGAGCCATAATTGTGAGCCATAAGACTTCTGACTTAGACTAATCAGCTGGAGAGGGTAGAGGGCTAACTTCCTTGAGGGTTGTATACTTAAAGTTAGTTCTCTAAGCAAGGAAATTGCAAGGAATGAATAAGTGATTAACATATCTGTCACACGCTGTATCCCCATTCCTCTGAAATACAGTTATCAGATGCTCGAGACTGGTTGAACGAATGACATGGTGACCGACCTACAAACTGATATGGTAAATGAGCACCTCTGCAGATAGCCTCAGCTTTGATTGTTTGAGGCTAAGGGAATTGTTTTCAACAGTCTCATCTCCTTGCCCTAGGTTTCTTGCAAACTCTTGAGATAAGATTCTTCTCATTTATAATTCTTACATGATACAATTGGCATTAAGCTCGAAAGAAACCAGGTGAGGGAAAGAGATCATGGTGCTGAAGTCATATCCCTGCTTCCCCAAGATGATATCCTTGCCTCTCTCGAGTCCCTTACATCAAAGTTTCTCAGCAGTAGCAACACAAATAATAAATTAAAAGGGAAAAGATCAAGCATGGCAGCACATGGCTGAAAGGCTGAATTATGATGTTATGAAGAAAGAGAAAAGGAGCCTCCCCTCCCCCCTGCTTTTAAACCTAGGGTTATATTTCTTCACTTGGTTAGTGAACACAGTTCTGTTTTCTCTGCAAATGCATTCTTTCCGAACTGTGAAAATTTGTGGGTGCCTGCTAGGATGATTCATTTCCCAAAAACATCCAGCAATAGGGGGAGTCATGTCACCCCTTCTAATTGTAGGTTTGGGGCACCCCTTCCTGCCACTAGCCAGGAGTTATCATATTCATGAGCCATTTGTTGTTCATCCAGCCATGATCCTAAGGAATCGGAGCCAGGAAGGCACTTTTCTCAAGAAACGACAGATCAGTAGTTAGCTTTTAAATGATTTTATTACTGGAATGAATTCTAGGAAGTGAAACCTCAGGGTCAATTATAAAAATTGTCTATAGAAGTAAGAGCTCTCAGTAATGTTGCCTTTAATTTAACAGAAACAGAATATCTCAAACATGCTGAAGATGCTGATTCCAGTTCTATGCCCCTTACCTTCAGTGCAAGGACATTGCGGTAGGATGCAGTTAAGACATAGGGAACACAGTGAGTGGCCTCTGGGCCCAGGCTTCTAGGTTCAAATCTCAGCTCTGTTATTGACTAGCCTTACAACTTTGGTCAAGTTGATCAAACTCTCCAAGCCTCTATTTACTTTTAAAATGGGTACAATAATAACACCTACTGATAGAGGTCAGATGAAGAGACTCCATCTTTGTTGAGTGCAAAGGAAGGGAAAGTGGTGGAATGATTGAGAGGTATAGGGACCATATTATTGCAATAACAGCATGGAGAATGAAAGGCATTGAGAGCTGGAAATGGTGCTCTGGTGGTTATCCCTTCATGTTCTTGTTTTGAACAGAGAAAAAAACTAAGGATATTTCCTGGGCTGCCTGGCTCAGGAAGTAAAGGTGTAGGAAGTTTGCTTCCCTCTGGTCCACCCATTTGACGGGGTTTCCAGGGAATCCAAGGTGGGATCCCATTCCTGGCCATCTCTGCTGAGACCTCTGTGTTAGGCTTTTCAGGATTTGGTTTGTTTTTCTATTCTCTCTTCTCAAAGCAGAGCCAACCCTGAAAAAACAAATTCTTGAATCTGTGTTTTAACCTAATGTAAACACTGGTTTTCTCAGACAATATTAAGAAATATGAGCCAATCTGGGGGAAGTTTTAAAGAATAGCATAAACATTATTGTGGAACATTTTACAGAATGTTAAATTCTCCGAATCTGACAAATAATAATAAATATTCCTATTTTACTCATGCCTTTTAATTTCAACTATCTACTTAAATCACTTTAATTTACATAAATATGTGTTAGGTTCCTGAATACATGGCTTTCTTCAATCCATAATGACTATTTTTCCATTTTAGGTTGATATATTTATCATTACTCATGCTTTTAGGACAATTGCATATGGTTTTCTTTCTAAAGTCTTGTTCTCAGCTTCTTGAATTGGTCTTGTTTCAGTTCACAATGGCCAAGGTACATAGAGTCACTGTCTCCAGAATTGTTGAGATATTATTCTGTCTTTTCCAAAGATAAGGAATTTAGGATGGTTCCTGGGGCCAGCAGGCCTTCTCTGTATCATATTCCATGAGTTACCTTTAGTCCCTTCTTTTATGTTTACTGATTGGAGATTGAAGAATATTTTTTTCACATATGAATTTTAATCATTTTAAGTGTGGCTTAAATTAAAGGGCTGGGCATGCAGGACTCATGACAAAGAGGAGACTGAATCATTAGGGTAGAATGCCAAGGCCAAGTGCTATTTTCTGTTGATGGCCTTGAGAAAGTCGCTTTGTGTCTCTCAGTTTTATCTGTAAAATAAGAATAATTTAAACACCCATATTGCAGATTAATAGAGTATCAAGTTCAAACCTTTATGCTGAAACTGCTCATTGGTATTTGTCTAGCTATTTAGGGCTCAGTTTCTTAGGCATCTTTGCTAGTGATGTGTATTGTGACCCAGAGCACCCATTGATTAACTCAATACCTCCTTGGTACAGTAAGAAAAACATTTTTTTCCCCAAAAGTTGGGTTTCCTGGCCCCAAGGCTGTGGCCTCTTGTGCCTCCATCTCTGCTCAGGTATCACTTTAAACTGTAGGAATTCTACTAAGATTCTGTCTCTCTACTCTTTCTTTCTTTCTTTCTTTCTTTCTTTCTTTCTTTCTTTCTTTCTTTCT